>NW_005355833.1:3017613-3024524 GCF_000412655.1 Myotis brandtii | reverse complement strand
CTCACTCATATGTGGAATCTAATGAACAAAATAGATCCAGAGACATAGAAGCATAGAACAGACTGTGGAATCTCAGAGGGAAGGCAGAGGTGGGTGGGTGGGAAGAGATCAACCAAAGAACTTGTATGCATATATGCATAACCCATGGACACAGACAATGGGGTGGTGAAGGCCTGGGGCAGGAGACAGGGGACAGGGGCAGGCTAGAAGGGGTCAATGGGGGAAATAGGGGGATATATGTCATACTTTCAACAATAAAGATTTAATTTTTAAAAAAAGAAAAAATAGATAACCAGAACAATTCTATATCTATTAAAGATATCGGAATTATAGTAAAAAATCTTTCCATAATAAGAACTCTAGGACCAATGGCTTCACTGGTGAATTCTACAAATATTTAAGAAATAAATAATGCCAATTATAAAAAACATCTAGAAAATTGAGTAATAAAGAACACTTTTCAATTCATTGCACAAGGCCAAATCTTACATAAATGTGGATGCAAAAATTCTTAACACTTCTGTAAATCAAGTCCAACAATGAATAAAAAGTATAATATATCATGACTAAGTGGTATTTTTAGAGAAAAGCAAATATATAGTGTGTATATTCTTATTCTTAAACTGTACACTCCTGTTAACTCTTTTCTTCATTTGAAAAAAAAAAAAAAAGAAACATCTTCCTCAGAGGACTGTAGTAATTACATGAAAGCAGGTATGAAAAATGTAATGACAGTAGGAGAAAGTGAGGGAGAGACAGTGGGATTTCTCCATTGGAGTAATTTTGAGTTACATAATCTCCAAATTTAAATGTTTTCTTTTGTAAAATGAAAGGGACACTAATACTCTCCCTTCAGGTTGGAGGAAGAATAAGATGACATAAATATTAGGTACTTGGTATGCTTGTACATAGTAGCAGAGTCAACATGTTAGTTCTTCTTTCCCTTCAATGCCTATATACAGTATCCTATATAATAAAAGCGTAGTATGCAAATTGTACCCTCGACCGGGAGGTCATCCAGGAGTTCAACCAGGGGGCAGGGCTGGCTGGGGGAAGGGAGGGAGGCCCTGGCCGGCAGCCAGCAGCCGCTAGGGACTCTACCAATGCACGAATTTCATGCACTAGGCCTCTAGTTTCCAATATAACAGAAAAAGACATACTGTGAGATCGATCTTCTCATTTAGAAAAGGGTAATGCCCCAAATCCAACATGATGGATAACAGCAAGTAGCTCAAAACCGAAAGGTAAATGATGATCAATTCAAGAAGCATATATGCTTTGTTTCACCAATAGTGATAAGACACAGAGAAACACTATACTTAATACTTTATAGTTTATTAACATATTCAGACTGAACATCTACATTAACTGTAGACATGATGAATATATTAAATAGTATTTAAAAAATCAAATTTCTTAGTGTCATCTTAGTTTCATTCAACTCCAAACACAAAGTTTTGCTTTTCAGAGTTCTCAGCAATGAAATGTGGTATCCCATTTGGTGATAACATCCAAACTCCACCCACATTCCTGTGTGAAACCTCAAGATTCTTAAAAGAATAATGTTCCAAGAAAGAAAAGCAAAATGCATATGAGAAAAAAGCAATAACTAAAATAAACAAATAAATATATCCATTTCCTGCAAACCATATAAAGCGTTATAAATTTACAATTTACTCCATACTTATCTTCAAAAACAGCTTTACCCATAAAACCACAGCAAAAATTAGAAGTAAAAAAAATTCTGGAGAATACTTGAAAGGTAGCTTCTATGTTACATTAACTAGAATCAAGCTTTCACATAGATATTTTATAAAATGTCTTTCTTTT
Organism: Myotis brandtii; assembly: GCF_000412655.1. Lineage (NCBI taxonomy): Eukaryota > Metazoa > Chordata > Mammalia > Chiroptera > Vespertilionidae > Myotis > Myotis brandtii. Next base: position 3,022,694 of record NW_005355833.1, on the reverse strand, counting down.
AGTCATGAAGCATCTAACTTTAAAAAAGCTGAACACATCTTTATTTTCTACTGATATAGCCTGAGTACTTAGAATCTAAGATCAATTATTCATTTTTTAGAGCCAGTATCTCATTTTTTAGGTTTCCTCCTTTTAACTGCCTACTCTTTAATTAGTGTAATATTAAGACAATTTAAAATTGTGTGCTACTTTATATGTTTCACACTTCTTTCATACAATTTTACTGAACTCCCATAAACACAATTTGGTGAGAAGATAGGTAGTATTATCTCAGCCTATAGAAAAGACTGTTAAGGTCAGAGATGAAGTGATTTGCCCATGATCACACGTAACTGGAAGACAGTGAAGCTAGAATTAATTAGAACCTTACTCATAACCCAGCTCACTTTCCACTTTATCACAACGCTTCAGGCAACTTGGAGAAAGGAGATACAAATCAAATCACTAGAGCCTCTATGTAAATGGTAGCTAAGTCAATTATCTAGTTGTGAAAAGCAGTTAAAAATTATTGGTTATAAGGAAATACAAATTCAAATTTGCCAACTACTCCAATCTTTTCACTACTCCAACATTCTTTTTTAAGAAAGGAATGCTTAATAATTGCTATATTGCTTTACATGACAGAAAGCTCTGAACTGGGCAATTAAACCAAAAAACATGACTAAGCATATTTTTACTTTTACTTATTATGAAAGTATAACAAAAAAAGAATAGAGAAAAAACCTCAGAGCAATAGGACACAACCAATATCCTGCTCCAAAAACCATTCCACAACTGTAAGTGGCAGCAACTTGGAGAACTGACTTGGGCTCAAGGGTGAGACTATCTCTGCCAGAAATTGATTCAGAAATGAGGAATCATGCCAATCAGATATGAAAAGGTTTTCTGGTAGCTTCTGGTTCAGTTTGTCCTTTCTGTTAAGAGGAAGCCAGACTTTTTCTTCCTGGCACCCATCATACAACTACAAGGAAAATTCTGCCTTGGTATAAAGCCAGCATTATGGATAATAGAATGAAACAACGCAAAGAATCTGAATCCTTGCTGTCCTTATTAAAGTGCTGACCAACTAATCCGGAAGCCTTGTGCCCGACTTCCACTTATCTTAAGCTAATAAATGTCCTTATTGTGTAAGGCTGTTGGTCCTAACTGAAACAGGCATGGAGATAATACACCTAGCTGATGGACTACTAAAGGTGCCCTAGAACCAAAATAAGCTCTTGGATTTTTGAGAAGATTTTCAGCACACTATTATTCTTTCAGTGGGTAATTCTTACAGTAATATAAAATAGATGAAACAAATTCTACAACAAACTTTAAAAAAGAAATGGAACAAATTTTGCTAATTAATATTTTTCTGAATTGGATATTCCTGAAAGACTTGGAGGGAGGTAGAGTTCATGAGGGAGGAGAGGTGTCATTATTCTGCACTGCAAGACTTGTACACTGACCTGGCAATGTGGTTCAGTTGGTAGAGCATCGTCCTGTGTACCTAAAGGTCACCAATTCGATTCCCAGTCAGTGCACATATCCAGGTTGTGGGTTTGATCCCCTGGGGTACAGAAAGCTCTGAAATGGGCAATTAAACCAATAAAACATGACTAAGGCAGCTGATTGATACTTCTTACATTGATGTTCTCTCTCTCTCCTCCCCCCTCTCCCTCTCCCACTCTCTCTAAAATAAAAACATATCTTTTAAAAAAGACTTGTACACTGAATGTGACAAAAGAAAGCTGAAAGAAATTCAAGAAGATCTAACTAAACAAATGGAAAGGCATCCAGTGTTCATGGGTGGGAAGATTTAAAATTGTTAAAATAGCAATAGCCCCCAAAGTGATCTACTGACTCAATGTAATCCCTATCGAAATCTCAACAACTAGTTTTGCAGAAATGAAAAAGGTGATCCTAAAATCTATATGGAATTGCAAGGGATCCTAAACAACCCTAAAAATCTTGAAGAAAAAAAAAAGGTTGGAGGACTCATTCTCTTTCAAAATGTACTAAAAACTACAGTAATCATGCAGTACTAGCATAAAGATAGACATACAGATAAATGGAAAAGAATTGAGAGTTCAGAAATAAACCCATTCATTTATGATGAACTGATTTTGACAAGGATGCCAAGACCATCAATAGGGAAAAAATAGTCTTTTCAACAAATGGTGCCAGGATAACTGGATATCCACATAAAAAAGAATTTGAACCCCTATCTCACACCATATAGGAAAGTTAACTCAAAATGGAGCAGACCTAAATATAACACCTGAAACCATAAAACTCCAAGAAGAAAACATGGGGTTAAATCTGCATGATCTTGGATTGGGAATGGTTTCTTATATATGACACCAAATGTATGAGCTACAAAAGAAAAAACAGATCAATTGGACTTTACTGAAATTAAATTTTGTGCATCAAAAGATACTATGAAGAAAGCAAAAAGAAAACCTACAGAATAGGAGAAAACATTTACAAATCATGTATGACAAGAATCTAGATCCAGTATATATAAGTAACTCTAATAATTCAACAAAAGTACAACCTATTAAAAACTGGACAAAAGACTTGAATTGATATCTCTCTAAAGATACACAAATGGACAATAAGCACATGAAAAGATGCTCTGCATCACTAGTCATTAGGTAAATTCAAATAAAAAACATGATGAAATGCCACTTTATACCCACTAGGATAGCTATAATTTTAAAAAATTAACGTCAAGGATGTAGAGAAAGTGAAACCATCATATATTGTTGCTGGGAATGTAAAATGTTATAGCTGCAATGGAAAACAGCACGGGGTGTGCAAAAGTAGGTTTACCGTTGTAATACAAATAAATAATACAATAATGAATAAATAATACAAAAAATAAACTGTGTTTCACATACAACTGCAAACCTACTTTTGCTCACCTCTGTATAGTAATTCCTCAATAAGTTAATCATATAATTTTTATATTACACAATCACATAATTTCTATATTTCTATATCTATCTAGGTTTTGTTTCTAGATAGATACATTCAAACAGGTGTTTAAACAAAAAATTTTACACTAATGTTCACAGTAGCAGAATTCACTATAGCCAAAAAGCAGACCATCCAAAATCTTCATCAATGAATGAATAAAAGGATCAACAAAATGTGCTATACCTATACAAGTATTATTCAGCCATAAGAAGGAATGATGTAGTGCTACAGGCTACACCATGGATGAACCTTGAGAACAATATGCTAAGTAAAAGAAGCAATCCACTAAACAGCACATATTGCTTGATTCCATTATATGAAATATCCAGAATTGGCGAATCTACAGAGACAGAAAGAAGATTAATGGTTGCTGGGGGCTGGGGGAAAAGGAGGAATGGGGAATGTTTGTTTAATGGGTACAAGATTTCTTTTTGGGGTGATGAAATGTTCTGAAACTAGATATTGGTGACAGTTATACGTTATTAATGTATTAAATGTTCTACTGTAATTTAATTTTGCATAACAATATTTTATTACTAACACTTGATATTATAGGAAACTATAAGGTGTTGAGAACAAGTAATATACCTAACAGAAAGTTTTGCTATGGGGAATTATAATCAATGAATTAAAAAAAAAAAAAAGGTCAGAGCTGGAAAAGTCCCTAGAGAATTGCTTGATCAAACTCTGCTCAGTACATACTTTAATGCCGCAATGACAGAATGTACACTCTATTTTCATTTCAATAGTTAAAAACATCATTATGTATCAGTATTTCCCTTCCTTTTTCATTCGCTGTTCCTACTTCTATTCTCTGAGAATGCAAAAGATATGTTTAATTCTTCTTCCACATGCCATTCCTTCCTGTTTTTCACAGAATTACAGATTTGAGACAGTAAGATCTGAAAGATCATTCAGTTACCCAATTTTAAAAGCATTACCATATATCCCACTAAAGCGTCCTTTTTTTCCAGGCTAAAAATCTTAAATGTTTCAATTATTTTGCAAGAATCTCTTTCAAGACATGGGCTTCATACTGATTACTCTCCTCTGAATACATTGTTTATCAATGCCTCCTTAAAATGTGACAAACAGAACTGAGAATACTAAGCTAAATGCAGTGTACAAAGCATTTTGACAACATGCTTCAAAACAATGTTTTTAGTGGGTGTTAGCCTTTGGGGCAGTTATAACAAATCACTGACTCACCAACTTCAGACAAATAAGAAGATACATCCAGGCTTCATCTGCTTAAAAAACAAACACCTACTGCTGTTAGGTCTCCAAGTCTCCAACTCTGCACCTGTGCAGATTTTTTAAGAATTCAATTACAGAGCTTCGTTTGTCCCTATCCAATACATACACATCAAATATAAAAGTACTGTAACAAATATTTTCTTAGATATAGTCTTGCATTCTAATTATTAAAATTAGGGGATCCTGATTCTGTCACACAACAAACATACTAGCACACACCTCACAATTTTAAGAGTAACTGATAAACATCTTAAATACGACATGGGGGATGAGAGCAACTTGAGGCATACCACTAAGAATAAACTGTAGTTTGTTTTTAACATCGGACCATTAATGAATTACAGATCCATCTACCTATGTAATTATTTGGACGACATTTCTCTTGTCTACAAAGGTATCTTAAAAGGCTGTCAAAGGTATTACTGTATAATCGCAGGGGTCCCTTTCCTTATTTTTAAAACAGGACTAAATGAGGCAATCTATGTAAAGCATTTAATCAGTGTCTAGCACAAAATTAAAAATCAAATAAATGTAGCTATAATTCTAGATAGACTATGGCTAGAATATCTGCTGAGGAGCCGACCAGTTCACCTGCCCTGTAAGAAAAAAAGTGAGGCTAGTATGGCATGACTTGTTCTCTGTAAACCCATGCTGGCTCCCTAGTGATCACTCTTACTTTTTAAGTACCAACAATACATGTGTTCAATAATCTGAGAATTTGTTCTGAGAGAGACTAAGATTGCCAGTTTATTATAATTATCTGCAACCTTTACTTGTTTTCCAATATTGTACATATTTCAGCAGCTAAAACACTCTTTTACACATAGCAGGTGTTCAAAAACAAGGTTTGTTGAATTCTTTTT
>NW_005355833.1:3013896-3014456 GCF_000412655.1 Myotis brandtii | reverse complement strand
TATCTGTAATACTTTAAACAATAAAATAAAATAAAAAGATTTTACTCAGACATCTCTCATAGCAATATGTTTACGAACACATCTCCTAGGGCACAAGAAACTAAGGAGAAAATAAACAAATGGGACTACATCAAAATAAAAGGCTTTTGTACTGCAAAAGAAACCATCGACAAAATGAAAAGAGCCCACTGTATGGGAGAATATATTTTGCAATGATACATCTGATAAAGGAAGACAAACAATTCAATTAAAAAATGGGCAAAGGACCTAAACAGACACTTCTCCAAAGGGGACATACAGAAGGCCAAGAGACATATGAAAAAAATGCTCATGGTCCTGATCACCAGAGAGATGTACATTAAAAAAACAATGAGGTATCACCTCTCACCTGTCATAATGACTATCATCAACAAATCAACAAATGACAAGAGTGCTGGAGAGGATGTGGAAAAAAGGGAACCCTACACTGCTGGTGGGAATGCAGACTGGTGCAGTCACTGTGGAAAACAGTATGGAGTTTCCTCAAAAATTAAATATGGAACTGCCATTTACCCAGTGAC
>NW_005355833.1:3003267-3013562 GCF_000412655.1 Myotis brandtii | reverse complement strand
TCCAGAGACATAGAATCATGGAACAGACTGTTGACTCGCAGAGGGAAGGCTGGGGTGGGTGGAAAGAGATCAACCAAAGAACTTGTATGCATATATGCATAACCCATGGACACAGACAACAGGGTGGTGAAGGCCAGGGATGGGGGTTAGGGGCGGGCTAGAAAGGGTCAATGGGAGAAAAAGGGGACATATGTAATACTTTCAACAATATATATTTAGAAAGCTAAAAAAAAATATTTTATATGTAATTGTTTTAAAAATAATTTACAATGCTCAACCTTCACTTATAATCAAAGAAATACAAATTAAAGTAAGATCATTTTGTTTATAAAATTAGGAAAGATTTTTAAAACTAATATTAAATATTGGCATAACCTTTCTAGAAAGCAATGTGTCAATATGTATAATTTTTTAAAGTTCTTACCTTTTGACTGAACATTTTTATTCCTGTCCTAAGAAAATAATCAAGTATGGAGACATTTATGCACAAAGATTTTCATCAACATTATCATCAGAGGAGTAAAATGTTCAATAATTAGGAATGGTTAAATCATACATCTAATCAATAGAATATTATGCTGATATTAAAATTAGGTTCTGAAACAATTTTAACAAAGTAAAAATAATCTTCATAATTTATTGCTTGCTGGGGGGGATAAACAGTATACAAATGAATAAATATATTCATGGGAGGAGGAAGAATATATACCATAATGTTAGCAATACTTATATTTGGGTTAAGGCATTAGATTTTTGTCTTTCATGTTTCTCCAAGTTTTTAAAATGAGTTCTTAGAACTTATAAAATCAGGGGGAAAACATTATATACATATGTTTATGTATGTATAGACCACACACATATTCTTAAGTTTATAATATTGCAAAACTGATGTGGTATTTAAACAGCTGAAATAAATGAAGTGTAAACTTTTATGGAAGCCAATGACAAAATAGCCCATATACTATGTATCATTAAGATGATTCCTACCATGCAATAGCACTCCCAGCTAGCTTATTTTTATTTTATTTTTTAAAATGTTTTTATTGATTTTTTTAAAGAGAGAGAAAGGGAGAGGGAGAGAAAGAAACATCGATGAGAGAGAAACATTCATCAGCTGTCTCGTGCACAGCCCCACTGGGGATTGAGCCCACAACCCAGGCATGTATCTCTTGGTGCATGGGTTGATGCTGGCCAGGCAGCTAGCTAGCTTATTTTTAAATCAATACAATAAAAAAATAAAATTTCAAATATAATGAAAAACATAAACTGATGAACAAAAATAGAACCAGAGACACAGAAGCATCGAACAAACTGTCCAACCTATGAGGGAAGGCGGGGGGTAAGGGGTTAAGAGATCAACCAAAGGACTTGTATGCATGCATATGAGCATAACCAATGGACACAGACAGTATCAGGGTGAGGGCATGTGCTGGGGGGTGGGAGAAGTCAATGACCACCAGGGGGCAGCTCCTGTGTTGAGCGTCTGCCCCCTGGTGGTCAGTGTGCATCATAGCAACTGGTCATTCTGCTGTTTGCATGAGTGTGAGGTGGATGGGGGTCAATGGGGAAAAAGGAGACATCTGTAATACTTTCAACAATAAAGATAAATTTAAAATAAAAATAAATAAATAAATAAAAATTAAAAAAGGAAAATTTCAGACGATCATATGATAAAATATGAACAAAATTTAAACCCCATCAAACAGGATTAATACTGTTATGAGTTAAATAATTATACTTATTAGGATAAATAATATCCCTGGAAAAAGGAACTGATTAAACTAACATATAACATCCAAATTAATAAATATAACCAAACTTTTCTTTTAAACGGACTGAGTTTGCTAGTGGGAAAAGCAATACTTATTAATGAATGGGTAAATAAAAATTTCTCACACATTAACTAATCTGTATAGTTTCTAATGTAGATGGAGTTTTCCCCTAAAGATTATTTTCACCACTAGTTGCCCACTAGGAAATCACACATCTCACCAAGTCACTATTATGCTTAGCATCCTTCAGTGGGTTACCACTGCCTGAAATGCAGTGTTTACAACCCTTACAAGAGCCTTCATGCCTTGCTTTTACTCCCTCCTCCTTCATTCTCACTTACTTCCTATGCTCTAGCCCAGTGGTTTGCAAAGTGTGATCCTTGAACCAGCAACATCTCCATCAACTGTGAACATTTTAGAACTACAAATTCATGAGCCCCACTCCTACCAGGACATTCATATGCACGTTATAGTTTGAAATCCACCCTTCTAGCCCTCCTGAATTGCCTGCAGATCCCCAAATCTGCACTGCTCTCTCTGCAAATGCAGTTCTCTACCTATATTGTACTGTTACCCATTTCCTATGGGTATCCCATCCACCTTATTTTCTATTCATCTCTCAAGGCTGAAGCTTAAGAATCACTTCAAAGGGGAACTGAAAACTTTTCCAGAAGGAGAAAAATATTTATCAGGATTTTTCCTGTTATTGTAGGGGCTCTCATTTGCATCTTCACCAACTAAAGCCACTTTTAAAATGACTTAAGGCCATCAAAGAAAGCCTTTGTTTGACATATCCCCAAACATAGGTTATTAACACATGAAAGAAATAAAAAACAGATTCATAGTTCTTCCACCCATTGATTTCAAACTATAAAATAGTAGAAAAATATAATGTATGATAAAACCAAACTGTCAGAAAGAATTGACTTTTATTATGGAAAAAATATAAGAAAATAGCCAATAAGGTCTGAAATTCACATTTTGAAATTAATTTGATTTTTCTCTTTTATGCATATATTTCTCCCATCTTCTGGAGGAGGGAGAGCAATTAATAAAGAATATGGGTGGGTGTTTTTAAAGGCAGAGAAGAGAAATGTATAGGGATTGTTCTCCAATATTTTTAATAAGTTTGAGATAATCTCAAAGTACATGATTAGTTAATAATTTATCTTTACCCTGAACAGTGTGGCTCAGTTGGTTGGAGTGTTGTCCCATACACCAAAAGGCAACAGGCTTGATTCCTAGTCAGGGCACATATCCAGGCTGTGGGTTCGATTGCTTGGTGGGGGCACATATGGGAGGCAACTGATTGATATTTCTCTCTCACATAAAAGTTTCTCCCTCCCTCCCTCTTCCTCTCTATTAAAATCATCATCATCATCATCTTCAATCAGTTAATGACCTTCTAGCATGTGCTAAGAACCACGTGGGATTAAGGATTATGTGCACCTGTAGGTTAATTCCTAGTTATTTAGCCAAGAAATGAAACCTTATGCCCATCAAAAGACAAGTGCAAAGTTATTCATAGAAGCTTTGTTTCTAAGAGCTAAAACTGGAAATGGCCCAAATATCTATCAAGAGTAGAAGAGAAAAATATATATACTCATAAAATTAAATACTACACAATGAAAAATAATAAACTACTGCTAACTCTAAAAACATGGATGAATCTCACAGAGGAAACCAGATATAAAAGAATGATTTGATTCCCTTTACATGAAGTTCAGGAATAAGCAAAACTAATCTATTGTAATGGAGGTCAAATAGTGGTTACCTTGGGAAGTACTGACTAGGAGAAAGCATGAGAAAGACTTCTAAGATCCTAGAAGTATTCTATATCTTGATCTGGTTGGTGGTTACACATTTAGTTTATACATGTAGAAATTCATGGAATTGTTTATGATTTCTGTAGTTGGCTGCATATAATTTTTTAACTGACTAGGAGAAAGCATGAGAAAGACTTCTAAGATCCTAGAAGTATTCTATATCTTGATCTGGTTGGTGATTACACATTTAGTTTATACATGTAGAAATTAAGAAGAAGAAGAAAAAAAAGTTCCTTCTCCTTCATACCAGCCAGAAGTGAGGTAGAGAGAGAGAGAGGGAAAGGGAGAGAGGGAGGAAAGGAAGGAAGGGAGAGAGGGAGGGAGGGAGGGAGGGAGGGGAGGTTAGATCAAATGATCTTTACATTTCTGCTTTAAAGTTCAATTGTCGTATTCATTCAACAAAAATTTGGCTACCTACTCTGAAACAGGTACTGTGCTGGGTACTAGGTATAAATGCATAAAAATCCCTGCCATGATGGCTCTTACACTATAGTAGGGGTAAAAAGACAATACAAATATAGAGTATGTTGGGTAGCAAAAAGGCACAATAAAAGAAACAAAGCAGGGAAGAGGAATACAAAGAGTATGTGTGAAAGGGATATTGTAATTTTAAACAAGGTAGCCAGTAAAGGCCTCATAGAAGGGATGATCTTTTAATTAAGATGTGAAGGAAGTAGGGAAGGAGACACATGGATATCTGGAAGAACAAGTTTTAGGCCTTCTGAATCAGCAAGGAGGCCACTGTCACTGAAGGGAAGTAAGCAAGGGTAAAATTAAAAAAAAAAAAGCAAGAGGTTCTTTTCCCCCTTTCTTACCACTCCAACTCTTTATTTAAAGACTAACTTAAGCTAAACATTTTTTACACAGAAACTTCTATAACCACTAGCCACTCTATATTTATCTGATCTTCTCTGCTCCTATAGCTGTATCACTCATGGCATTTTTATATACTACCTAGCAATTAAAAAATACTGCCTCCCACTCCCAAATAAACCATGCCTTTTCAGAACAGTGACTAAATGTTATGCTTTTTTGTATCCCTAGTACTTGGTCCAGTACTTAAATAGTTACTGGTAAGGCCAATGCTAATAATAACTTCATCAGGCATAAGATTAGTAAACTGTGGACAGATTTTTTTAAAATAAAAAGAGGAAGGAAAGAGACCAAGACTAGGGAACTATGTGAGTAAAGGTACTGAGGCGTTTCCATGTGTCATGATCCAAAGTCAGGATTATCTCTGAGCCATGTCCTTAACACTCTGAGATCCTCAACATCACTTCTCTAAAGGCCACTCTAGGCTTTTTTTTCCCCTTGGGGTGGGGGTGCCGGGGGAGGACATGGCATCTGATATTCCTTTCAAATAATGGTTTTATAATACCATGTTTACAACTAACTTAAAGAAACTCTTAACCAACTAGCTGTGTGATCCTGAGCAAGTCATTCAACTTCTCTTGCTTATGTCACGTTCCCTCATATGCTAAATGAAGGACTTGGATTAAATGGTCTCTAAAGTCCACCCAACCTCAATTTCTCCTTAGATTTTTCGAAAAATCTGAATGGATAAACCTTATAACCTACTTTTTCAATTTATACAATGAGTCAAGTATCTATTAATAATTCAAAATATATTGAATAAACACTCATATTCAGAAAGTAATGTAGTATTTTGAAAAAACATAGAATCTGAAATAAGACAGACCTGGATCTAGTCATAACCTGCTTTTTAGTAGATAATGACCCTGAGTAAGTTATTAAATCTGCAGTACTTGTTTTGAAGATTAATGGCAATGTATGTAAAGCAATTATTAAACGAATATAAAAACCCACACACATTGGCAACAGTCATTTCCCATATAAGAAAACAGCCAAGGTAAAATATCTGCCAAATCACTGATATCCAAGATCTGAAATATCCAAACTAGTTCATAATTCTCTTAGCAATTTTAGATATAAGGATACCTCAAAATTCGGACTTTTCTGCAAGTTTAACAGAGTAACCCTTAACTCCTATAGTTGCAGTAGTCTCACATCTTAATAAGAATCGAATGTCAATTTGAGGCCAGTGAGGCAAGAAAGTAAGATAATTTAGAAAGCCCCAAGTTTTAGAAAAATAGGACAACACTGAGATTCAGCTTAATTCATCTTAGATATTATGAAGACACTAGAAGCCCGGTGCACGAATTCGTAAGCCAGTGGGGTCCCTTGGCCTGGCTTGCAGGACCAAGCTGAAACCAACTCTCCGACATCCCCCGAGGGGTCCCAGATTGCAAGAGGGCTCAGGCCAGGCCAAGGGACCCCACCGGTGCATGACTGGGTCTGGGGAGGCACGCGGGAGGTTGGCCAGCTGAGGAGGGACCGCGGAAGGGCTCCAGGGCATGTTCGGCCCCTCTTGTTCAGTCCCAATGGGCCGGACCCCAGCAGCAAGCTAACCTACCAGTTGGAGCATCTGTCCCCTGGTGGTCAGTGCACGTCATAGTGACTGGTGGATCAGTCGACTGTCTGCCCCCTGGTAGTTAGTGCATGTCATAGCGGCGGTTGAGCGGCCTTAGCATATCACACTGTGATTGGTTGAACAGCCGACCAGTCAACCGGACACTAAGCATATTAGGCTTTTATTATATAGTATTAATCTTGGCATTGAGAGTTCAAACATGTAATGAGAACCAACAGTGTAAAATAAGCAATAGAGATTGAAAAAGTACTAATACAAATATAAACTTGCCTTTGAATCCAGGAGGAGACAGACATAAATAATTATAGCAAACTAAGTAACATCAGAGAATGAACAAGACATAAAGAGTGAATAACCGAGTGGGATGGGAAGAAGGAGGGCAAAGGACACTGAAGACTTAAAAAGCTGATAGAGCTTGGTTGTAAAAATCAGTAGTCTTTGTCAACAAGTTAGGAAAAGGAAACGCATTCTAAGCCATGGGGAGAATATATGAAAAGGCTCTAAATCAGGAAGCAGTATGGCTCTTTCAGCGAACTGATTTTATTAATACAGTTAGAGCTTTAAGTTTATGGTGGAGGAATGGCAAGAGATGAGTCAGATGATGAAGGGCCTTGTAACAATACATAGTTTGGACTAAACACTGTAGGTAAGGAAGGAGTATAGGTTTTAAGAAAGAAGCACTGGACAGATTTGCATTTTAGAAAAATCACCTTGGCATTAGTGTAAAGTAAGGATTAAAGGGGGTCAACCACTAGAGACCTCATTCTACAATCAGAGTTAAATAAGGACATTAGATTATCATATAGATATTCTACTATAGAATCGGGGACTAGAAATAAAACCAACAACGCTTTAACAGATAAAGCTAAGTTATCAAAAGGAAATCGTTTACCAGATTATCATATAGATATTCTACTATAGAATCGGGGACCAGAAATAAAACCAACAAAAGTTAAAACCAAAGTTATCAAAAGGAAATCGTTTACTCTCGTAAATGTATATTCTGGAATTAAGTATTTCTCATAAATCTTAAAAAAGAAGAGGCTTCTAAAATTAGGTATGACTTGTAAAAATTATATGAAACTAGTTGTATCCTGAGTACTATCTACTCTTATGGCATCTATCTCTTTTTGTGCATATAATACTGCAGATCTGCAACATAAAAACCAATGCAGTAAAACCCTTGGGATTTATATAGATTATTTATAGAGATTTCTCTTGCTTTAATTTTATATATACAGAAACGGAGGCGCTGAGAGACTAAGGAATTACCTATGGTCATATGGTTAGTTGCACACTAAAGATGGGAATTCATGTCTTATTATTTCCTTTCTAGAAAGTGACTTAGTATATCATATTTATGATTCTAGAATGCTGAATGATAATCCAAAAGACACTCTGCTATTGTAATTTTCAGCAGTGTAATAATGAACTGTAGAACTATCTTTACGTTTCATATGCCTTAGAAGAAAAACGTATCTATTAGATTTGCATGTGTTTCACAAAACAAGAACACTTCCTCCTCTGCCATTAAAACACACCCTATTCTTCTGCAGAGAGTCTAAAAACTTCCTTTGTCAAACTTAGGACACAATTAAATTTGAAAAAAGAAAGGCCTAAGATTAACTTATCTTTATATAATTAAATTTCCAACATCTTTAACATGTTTTAACATTTCACTTAAGTTTCAGTCTTTTTCTTATTTTGTCATGCTCCCCACCCCTATAATTTTTAGATCCTTAAAATATATATTTTTCCTTCACTAATACACACAAGTAGACGTGGCAACACTGACAAAAGTCTGATAAATACTGTACTTTTCACAAATTTGCCCAGTGATCAAAATTTTTAATTTTTACACTTCTCTAATTTACACTTAATTAATGTCTGCTCATTGAAATAGATTCAAATAATATAAAAACAAAGTTAATAAGCTGTCTTATGTCTTTGCAATTTCTCTTGAAAAATCCTCCAAACACTGATAAGTTTGATGTGTGTTCTTACAGACTTTTTTATGCTTACATAATAACAGGTGCTAATCCTCAAAGAGTCAATATATATTTAATACCCAAACTCTACTGATCATAATGTAATCTTTTCTTTAATAATTCAGAAGGTAGATCATTATCTTGCTTGGTTTCTGGTTATCACAACAGACATCAATTATATTATCATTCAGGGGTTATTTAAAAAGTGAGCTAAATCCCAAGTATGCTTTTATTTCTTCCTTATCAGCATCTCAGTTATTTTATGTATTTAGTTGTTGTCCTTCTCTCGCTCCATGTACTAGTAGGTTACATGAGAGCTGGAATCATGTACCTCCAGTGCTTGACACCTAGCAGCTAATCAAATACTTGTTGACTGATTATTATGTTTACTTAGAAATTAGAAAAGCTGCTTAAAAATAAGTTATTGAAATCTGCTTAATTTGTCATTTGTCTTTCAAAAGTGAGGAGAAAAAAGTTTGCTTACATTTTGGGGGGGTTCTTGTTTGTTTGGGGGGAGTTTGGCTGTAGTTCCAAATATCTGCTGAACTGATCAGTTTTGATAGCTATAAAAGTCAATCAGGTATTCTGGTTTTAATTATAACAGTAACAACAAAGAACGTAAACTCTCCAAAGACTTAAATATTTGCTATGCAGGATTCCATTGTTTTTTTTTTAAAAAAATGATTGCAATATTCAAGGATTAAGTACATTTTCCCTAATCTATCTGATTCTAAAACCAAAAGAAAAAGACAAAAGTCTTTGCTTTGGCATACTTAAATTTGTCTGTTTACCTAAAATCACAGAATTACTATGAGCTCCACTGCCTGCCACATCAGACTTCATTTACAGGCCTCTATGACAAAGTAGCTATCTAACCAGAATAATTGTCAGGCAAACTCACGGACTTTCTGACCCATAGATTTTTTTTTTTTTTGAACCACATTTCACATATATACAGGTCGTTTTATTCGAATTGCATCTAAGCCTGGGCTAGTTACCGAGAACTCTACGTAAGTTTCATGACGGACTGTACCTTTCCAATAAAACTGTTCGGCACGATTCTCTAACAGAGCTCTGTTAGTCACCCGTACCGGTCTCCAATGACACTGCTGCAGAGTTCTAGCTCTGGAACTTCAAATTCCAGTATGTTACGTGGAGGCTAAACTTGAAGTTACCCTTATCCACACATGCTTTAGTCTAGAGAAGCCAGAACACACCTTCCCAGCACCACTTGACTTTCCCTAATTCAGACAAGACTTGAGTACAGACCTAACACAGTCTGGGCAAAGCAGATCACCTAGGAAAGGGAAGCCAAAACCAAAATTACACATGCTTCCCCATCTTCAGCGGCTTCTACGCTCAACCCGAGGACACTCGCCTCCTAAAAAAAACAAACAAACTTATAGTCTACACCCCCGCCTCAGGGGCTGCTGCCACTCCTGGTCCCAGAGCAGCAAGGCCAGCACGCCCCCACAGGGACCCTGGGGCAGAGGAGAGAAAACTGCAGAGCGAACCCACTCTTTCTCCAACTAGTCAACAGAACGCATCGACCTTCCAACCGAGCATCGAGTACATCCTCATCTCGAAAGAAAGACCTGTCCCGGGAGGCTGGCCGACCAGACGGTCCCCTGGGCCGGCTCAGGATGCCCCTTGAAGTCCCCTCTCGCGGCGAGTCGCCCTGGCGCCTGCGGGGCCGCGCCCTCCATTCAAGATCACCCGGGAACCCGCGAATTCGCCCCGTCCCCCCCATAACGACTGGAGACCAAGCCAAGTTACCGCCCCCCTCTGGGCAAAGCAAAAACCCCAATAAAGACTCTGGTCTCCGCGGTACACCCTTCCGCCCCCAGCAGCACACCAAGGCGCCCGGCCGGCCCCAGCGGGGCGCCGAGACCTCGCCCTCTAGCCCGGAGACCCCGATTCACAGACCCCTTTCCCTGGAACCCTAATAAACTGCTTCTTCATCCCAGAAATGCGAAACAGACACCCACTCCCGCTCAAAGGACCTCCCCGAGACCTGCCCCTTCAGAGACCTAGCACCTTGCTAAACTGAATCTTCTGCAATCGAAGAGCCGGAGACCCCGGTAAAGGGACCCCTTGTCCCGGAACCCCGCTCGCTACACCACCTCAAGGAACCTCAGGACCCTGATAACTCTCCCACGATCCCGAAGACCCAGCACCCTACCCTCTACGCCACCACCACCGCCGCCGCGGCCACCACCCCCCAAGCCCGAAGAGCCCTAGGACCCCAATAACCGCC
>NW_005355833.1:2995582-3002860 GCF_000412655.1 Myotis brandtii | reverse complement strand
CCTGTGGGAGGAGGCGTGGGAGGCGGGACTCAAAGCCTGTTACTACCAATTGTAGAATAGGAAAGGTGCTTTGCCCCGCCCACCGCTGCTGCTCCTCCTCCGCCCCTCCTCAATAAACTAGGAGCAAAGGCAGCAGTGACCTTAAGTAGACCGAGGCGGTGGGCGTTCGCGGGGTAGCAGCCTGGACCGCGAATTTGGCTTGTGTCTGCACCAGCACAGCCTTCGTGGATACCCCTGGTTCCGGGGAGAAGCCGGTCTTCACACCTGTGCAGGCAGAGGCGCTGTTACCCTTGGTTACAGCGCTGCCGGAATGAAGTTCGCTTCTTCCTAGTTGAAGACGCACCCTCGTTGGTTACCTGGTTCTAAACTACCTTTCCCCCCATCTCGGCTTCTCCTCCCTCTCCACCTCAAACATGGTGCCACTGTTGAGATGCCCGTGTTTTCCAAAATCCAACTCAGGACATCGGGTCTGACAAAGGACTCTTCTGATTCGTGCATTTATGTCTACTTAACGCCTTCTAGAAAAGTAAAAAGTAAATCTTACTTGACTCACCAATATAGCAAATTACAAGAAAAGTCGTATCTCTCTAGACCCCAATGCCTGGCACACGCAGGGCACTGAATAAATATGAAAGGAATGAATGAAGAATGTGATATTTAAATATATGAAATTTGGATCCGCCCCTGAAAATCCCGGCTCTCTTAACCTTTCCTCTACAATGACAGCCACTCCCTAAATCCAATCTCTTCATTGTTATGCCTGTCCTGTAGCCTTCATTCATTGTCTCCTCCTCACTGCCTTACCTAGAGCAGCGAGAAGTGTCCTTTCTCCTCATTCAGGTTAACCCCAGCACCTGTGCACTGGAGCTCAGCCATTCCCAGATTTTGTTTAATCTTTTCTTATCAGTTTCCCCTCTCTAATCAAGCTCTTTTCTGCCACAAACATTCTCCATCTTTTGAACAGAATAGAACCACCCTCTCAAGCTACTCTATCTCCTTTCTTCTTTCTTTTCAGAATCATACTTCTTGAGAAACATCAAAGTATATTTGCTATCTCTACTTTCTCATCTCTGTTTTTCCCCATGACAATGTTGCTTTTGCCCACACAATCTGCTGTTCTCTCAATGGCCACAAAAGACCTCTTTCCTAATGGGCAAATGGTCTATTTGGGGGAATCTTTCCCAATGACCTCTCTGCAGCCTTTGGTATCTGATTCTCCTGATTCTCTAGCTACTCTTCTGACTTTTTTTTTTTTTAATCTTCTTTCCTGGTTTGAAAACTGTTGTGTATTGATGTCTCCTTATCGTATAGCCATATGTTGCTTGTAATAAGAAATATGACTACATGTGGTTGCACACTTTGAGTGCCAGTAAGTGGCTCAGACAAAAGCTGTTAGGGGAGTGCAGAGGGAGGAGGCACAACTATGAGCCTGGGTCTTAAAACAGTAGCTTGGCCTATCCAAATGCAGGGCAAAAATGGAGGCCTTTCAGAGAAAAAGTGTGAACCTGAGCACAGAGAAGACGATGTGGGCAGAGCCTGCCTATGAGTAGATCAGTTTGCTGGTTGGAAAATCCTGCAGAAGAGCAGTGGAGGTAAGATGAGAGAGGAGCCAATAGTAAAAAGCCTTAAAAAAAAAAAAAAAACAAGGCAAGCTGATTCAATTTGCTTCTGTATTAAATGGGGAACCAGAACCAACCTAACATTTGTAGGGCCCACAAAACAGCTACATGTCTCACATATCAAATGTCAAAATAAGTAAAACATATAAAACAAGCCAACAACTTGTGAAATTAAAAAATTGGAAGACCACGTTTGTACTTAGAATTCTGGGACCTCTCAGAGTTCCCTGCTGGAACAGGGAGAGCCAGTCCCCACAAAGAGCAGTCTTCCCCGTCCTCCCCCACAGCCAGTTCAGCCCCACACTGCAAGGTACTCCCTACTCCCTGGACACTCCAGCCCACATGTCCAAACTCTGTTCCCACCTTTCCCTCTATAAAACAGACATTTTTTGGCCATTCTACGGGTCCAGGAGTAATATTTCAGGACCTAGGGCAGAAGTCCGTATGAGCCCTGGATGCAGGCTCAGGGCCATTTGGGCAGGGAATACTGGCTTCTGGGTACCTAAAACAAGGTCTGAAGGAGTCAAGTCAACTCCAGGCAAGCACATTCCTCCCCTCCTTCCCCCTCCCCTCCCCTCCCCATTGATGGTCTCCTGTTCAGTAGGTGGTAGTGCAGCTGGAGAAGGGCCAGAGCAGAGCCCCTTAAAGGCAGGCCTCTCCCACCTGTGTCCACAGGTGGCAGCAGGAGAACCACTGAATTTCTTTGGTGGGGTAATGGCATGTATAGTTGATCTGTATCTTGAAGTATAAATCTCTGTTTTCTATGTTTTCCACCTCCTCTGCTGTTGCACTGGTGTCTTAATATCAGGGCTGTACTGGAGAGAAAACTATTCTTCACTCTACTTTGACTTTTTTGTAAAAAATATATTTTATTGATTTTTTTACAGAGAGGAAGGGAGAGGAATAGAGAGTTAGAAACATTGATCAGCTGCCTCCTGCACAACCCCCACTGGGGATGTGCCCGCAACCAAGGTACATGCCCTTGACCGGAATTGAACCTGGGACCCTTCAGTCCACAGGCTGATGCTCTATCCACTGAGCCAAACCGGTTAGGGGTCTACTTTGTCTTTATATGTTAACTTCTTTTGCCTGGTTTCATAAATTACACCATTCTATGATTCCCTTATTAGTATATCAGAAATCTGGGTGTCTCTAAATGTGAGAAAAAAGAAAAGCTATGAAGTACTCTTTGCCTGGACTAACGCTTGGAACACTTACATTTGACTTCTAAGCCAAAATGCTTTGGAAGTAGAAGCTCTTGAAGAGGCCCTATGTGCAGGGTACACAAGTAGGATGAGTACTGAAAAGACAGTAAGCCACCACAGACGGGGGCACCCCTCTCACCATCTGTCTTTATGGCATGATGCTTCACTCTGTGGCCTGACAGTCACGCTCTGTTCTCAAAACCTCTCCATCTGGTACCAAGTGCTCCTTTCCTCACATCCTACGATAAGAGCCAGAACCACCATGGTTTCTGTTTTCTTAATCCAAGCCTAGAATCCCGCCTGCAGATTCTGCACTTCTCTCAGTGGTGCTGCGGATAATTTCAGCAGGAGGCTTTGGCACTTGCATGATCCCAAGAGTTGATTCCACTCATAGCCTCACTCTCACCATCTGTGTCTGGTCTTTGCCAGCCAACAATGGAACAGAACCAGCTAACTCCTTACCAGGTCTTACCATCTGCTGGCTGTATCTGACTTATTAGTCCAGGCAAAAACAACCAAATGCCAACCCATCTATCCCTGCTCAGCAACCATCCTTACTGCTCTCCCATTCTGCACACACGCCCTGGGAAGGGCTACCTCCTGGCCACTGCATATTCACAAGGGACACAAAAAACAGTATTATTGGAAAAGCTGAAAGAAGAAATCTGTCTCTCTCAGATCCAACCTCTACTCCATCCTTTTAAAAATATATATTTTTGCTGACTTCAGAGAGAGGAAGAGAGAGGGAGTGAGACATAGAAACATCAATGATGAGAATCATCGATGGGCTGCCTCCTGCACTCCCCCTACTGGGGATCGAGCCTGAAAGCCGGGCATGTGCCCTGACTGGGAATTGAACCGTGACCTCCTGGTTCATGGGTTGACACTCAACCACTGAGCCATACTGGCTGGGCTCTATCCCATCCTTTTAGAGTCTTGGTGGAGCACCTCTTTGGTTAGTTTAGAAGGCTGAAATTCTGTATGATTTACCTCAAGATTGAGGGAACAGTATTCACCTGTCCATTTGCTGACCACAAACCTCTGACTTTGTTTTTTTGCAAATACCTTGTAACAAAGGTGAGAAATCAAGAGGGTTGTAGAGGTTTAGTGTGTCCACAAATTCTTTCTATACTTCCCTTCATTCAATAGGTAGAGCTTAATTCTCCTCTCCCTGAGTATGGCCTACACTAGGGACTCCTTTTTAATAAAGAGAATATGCCAAAAGTGACAGTGTATGATTCCAGAGACTTGCTTTGTAAGAGGCATAACAGCTTCTTCCTTGGTCTCTCTTTGATCACTCACTCTGGACTGGAGGAAGCCAGCTGCTGTCTTAGGAACATTCAAGCAGAGGCCCACATGGCAAGGAATTTGGGCCTCCAGCCAATTGATGTGTGAGTGAACCATCTTGGAAACCCCAGTTCAGCTCCAATTAAGCCTTCAGGTACCTGCAGCTCCAGGCCAACACTTTGATATAACATCATGAGAGGCCCTCAGCCAAAACTACCCACCTAAACCTCTCCCTTATTCCTCCCAGAAACTGTGTGAGATAATACATGTCTATTGTTTTAAGCCACTTCATTTTGAAATCATTTGTTATGCAGCCATAGCTAGCTATTACAAGAGCCTTGAGAGTAGTTCAGTCCACTGCTACTCCTGGAAAAAAATCTAAAAACTTACATCCTACTAATCATCAGGCACTAGCATGACCTAAAGAGCAAAGAACAATGAATTTGTTGCTATAACTTGCTACATCTAAACGCCAAGTGGGGCTACACCAAAAGAAAGTAGAAAAAAACATTTCTTGGTGGGAACAAAGATGCCAGTGCTCTACGGACTATTAAGAGCATAGCTTTCGGAGATAACAACAACGGGGGAGCCATTTGGAGGCAGTTAATAGTAAGCCTTGAGCAGTACAGAAACTTTTCACCCTCAGGAGCTTAGAGTGCTTTACAAACATCTTACTGTCATCCAATCTTATGGGCAAGCATATGTTTCCATGAAAACAGAGAGGAAAAAACCCTCAAATATCCTCTTATTCATCCATATTAACTAAGAATAAAAGGTTGAAAATTTCATCTATGGGGGCCCTGTCAAAATTAAATTGACATCCTGACAATATTAAGTGCCCATGTGAGAGCACAGTGTGTTTGACAGTAAGAAGATTGAAATTCTTTTTGAATATAAAACTGCATTTCTGAAGTCTTAACATTGTGAATTAAGATTCAGTGGGAGAGCAATTTCCCTATTAAATAAAAAATGAGGAAAAGCCACATAAAAAGGAGACCAGTTAGCCAAGTCACATACATTGCCTGTCTAAATTCATTTAACATATGTAAGTGTGATATAGACTGGCCTTGCATACTGAGTCAAATAATTTACAAGGTGACCAGGAGATAACTTACAGCTAAGAAGATATATTTGAGATTCATTTGCATCTGCACGATTTAAATGACCATCCCACAGATGTGGTGATCTTTCATTTCCTTTAACAGTGAGGGCAAAAATTAAATCTTTGAACCATAAGAACCCAGAAAAACCAAATTCTACACCCTTCTCTCAACCCTTCACCATAAAATTAAAAAAACAAAAAACACCAAAAAATACTTATTGGATGACTACTAAGTGCATAGCCACAGTTCCTGCCATTAAAAAAACCCCACAGCTATGCCCCGACCAGGCGGCTCAGTTAGTTGGAGCATCTCTTCACCAAAAGATTGAGAGTTCAATTCCTGATCAGGGTACATACCTAAGTTTCGGGTTTGATTTCCGGGTAGGGCATGTGCAGGATGCAACCAATCAATGTTTCTCTCTCACATTGATGTTTCTCTCTCCCTTCCTCTCTCTCTAAAATGTAAAAAACATATCTTTGAGTGAGGATTTTTTAAAAATCCATATGGACTAGATGAAAATCAGAAATATATAGTGCCTTACATGTAGTAAGTTCTCAAAGGCTAGCAGATAAGTTGATGACAAGGCATCCTGGGCAGTCACTCCTGAATACCTAGCCAACAGCAAGAACCTTACCCCCTCATTCCTTCTAGCAGAACCCTGCTTTAGTTCAGCAATGTCCTTACTCCAGGAATGAACCTTGTTTGAGCTAATCCAATCTCCACTATTCCATTCCCATTTGTCAAGTACAGTAAGTCCTCACTCAGTGTGGATGGGTTCTTGGAAACTGACTTTAAGCAAAAACCAATTTTATCATAGGCCAATTGATATCCTATATAATAAAAGGCTAATATGCAAATGGACCGAACGGTGGAACTACTGGTCACTATGATGCACACTGACCACCAGGGGGCAGACGCTCAATTCAGGAGCTGCCCCCTGGTGGTCAGTGTGCTCCCACAGGGGGAGCATGGCTCAGCCAGAAGCCAGGCTCACAAAAACATCACCAAACTTCTAATATTAAACGTTGAACCAAATGTGAGCTATACATACATTTAAGTAAAATTAATGAAAACAAGTAAGAGAATTATTTTCCAAACCACTTATTCCAGTTCAGGGTCACAGGTGGCAGAGCTTCTTCGGGCAGCTCAGGGTGCAAGGTGGGCACCCACCCTGGACAGGAAGCCCTTCCATCAGAGGGCCACTCACACCCTCCCACACTCACTGAGACAGGGACAATATAGACAGGCCAGTTTACTTCATGTGCACATCTTTGGGATGTGGAAGGAAACTGAAGTCCCCAGACAAAATCCATGCAGACATGGGGAGAACATGCAAATTCCACACAGACAGTGGCCCAAGCTAGAAATTTTTTTTTCTTCTCATCAATGTTACAACGAAATGATGTTGAACGAAACATTATTCGAGGACATGCAGTACATAGTACAAGCTCAACAACTATATTTAGGAAAAAATGGAAGAAGGTAAGAAAGAAATCCTATAATTTTACCAAGGCCTGGCATCTATTTCAGGCCAGCAAACTGACTCTTTCCTCCCTGAGCCTGCACATAAGGAAGACTGGAGACAAAGAAAGGGGAGAAGAGAACACAAATTCATTCTCCAGAAGTCCTCAGGGTGCACGGAGCATGACATGTGACCCAGCTGGTTCCAGGATTCACAAGATAAGACAATGGGCAGGGGTGGAGCCCTGGGAGACTAGTGGGCAGATAATTATGGCAGACACTGCATTCCCGTGCCGGCAGGGTAGAGGCCCAGATCTGGATCGTGGTGACCCTACATCTCTGAGGCCTCACTTACAAAAGCTACTGCCCTTCTTCTGACATTTATTTTTAGTAACACCTGGAACAAACTGTTCATTAGCTACCCCCAGAGGTTTTGCTTAAATAGCCATATTCAATCATTATTACTGACCAAACATGACCCGTACCTATAAACTTTTGTACACATGTCAGGGCAGAAAAATCTGAGAAAAACTGCTTTTGAGTAGCTAAGTATGGCTTTTTCTTTCTTTTTTATTGTCTAAAGTTTTACATATGTCTCCTTTC
>NW_005355833.1:2983923-2995485 GCF_000412655.1 Myotis brandtii | reverse complement strand
TTTGTTCATCAAATTATGTTGATCATTATATCCCACATATGAGTGAGATCATGCGATATTTATCTTTCTCTGACTGGCTTATTTCGCTTAGCATAATGCTCTCCAGTTCCATCCATGCTGTTGCAAATGGTAAACGTCCCTTCTTTTTTTATTATAGCAGCATAGAATTCCATTGTGTAGATGTACCACAGTTTTTAATCCACTCACCTGCTGATGCGTACTTAGGTTGTTTCCAAATCTTAGCTATTGTAAATTGTGCTGCTATGAACATAGGGGTGCATATATCCTTTCTGATTGGTGTTTCTGGTGTCTTGGGATATATTCCTAAAAGTGGGATCACAGGGTCAAATGGCAGTTCCATTTTTAACTTTTTGAGGACACTCCATACTGTCTTCCACAGTGGCTGCACCAGTCTGCATTCCCACCAGCAGTGCACGAGGGTTCCTTTTTCTCCACATCCTCGCCAGCACTTGTCTTTTGTTGATTTGTTGATGATAGCCATTCTGATAGGTGTGAGATGGTACCTCATTGTTGTTTTGGGCTTCTTTTTTTTTCTTCTTTCTATGAATTGCAAAAGATAGCCTTCTGCCCTGTGGATTGCTCAATGGTTAGAGCGTTGGCCGGAGGACCCAAGGGTTGTGGGTTCAATTTCCAGGCAAGGGCATGTACCTCGGTTACAAGATCCCCAGCCCCGGTTGGAGTGTGTGCAGGAGACAACCAAATCAGTGTGTCTCTCTTCTCCCTCTCTCTCTCTCCCTCCCTCTCTCTCTCTCTCTCTCTCTCTCTCTCTCCCTCTCCCTTTTCCCTCGTATCCCTCCTCTCTAGAAATCAATGGAAAAAATATCCTCCAGTGAGGATTTTTTTTAAAAAGATAAGCCTCCCATTTTCCTTGTGCACATTCCCCCATATTCTTATGAGCCTCTGCTGTCAGAATAAACACTTCTGGAAAGATTAGTAAACTCGTGTTTAGTGGTAACTTGACCTTTCACAGACTTCAAATTAACCAACAGGGAAATAATAAGTTGCCTTAATTAAAGCATTATTTTCATTAAAGATTATTAGCTGGATAAGAAAAGGACTCCCTAAAAGCCAGCATGTACTCTCTGACTGTAACAGCCCAGCATTTTGAAAACAGAGTGATTGAAGGATCCAGAATTGAATTTGATGATTAGATACCTCTGCAAAATATGAACCATGTTAACAATGATTCTTTCTCCCTAGTGTGTTCTAAAGATTGTTTCCATGGCAATCTACATTGTTTTGTCTAAATTATTCTTTATGCCACCTTCCCCTCCATCTAGATATTTGTGAGACACCTATCACTTGAGTATCTCTTTTCTGAACAAGTCCCCAGGAGGGAAAAGAGAATACTTCTTGAAAGAAATGAAGGGCTGACACTTGTCAAAAAGAGCCCAATTTGTGAGATTATGTAGGGCCTGAGGTTCTCTGCAGAGTGCCTGGGATCCATCTTCTGCTCAGGTGGTGGAGAGGAAAAAGCCCTGGCCCACATCTTCAGCCACTTCTAAGATGTCTTCTCAGGAGCCCAGTCCTTTCTAGGCTCTGGACAGAAGGATAAACTGAGGCAGGTGAGGTGGGCTGCATTGGGTATAGGTCGCACTTAGAAAACAGATGCTCCCTGTGTAGCAGAAACAATGCTATTTGTACAGCAACCATTCCATTTTCTCCTGACACACAGCAAGACTGCATATTCTAGGTGCAGCCAGGTACTAGTTCTAGTCAGTGATGAGGGCAGAAGCCAGATCCCGAATCACCATGTGGTAGACTCCTCTCTAGAAATCAATGGAAACTGTGTGGGTGAGAAATTAACCTGTTATCTGTTAGGCTACTGAGATTTGGGGTCACAACAGGTGGTCTAATTGATGAGATAGGGCAGGTTTCTGGATAGACCCAGCAACACATGTAGAGACCAGAGATGAGATAGACAGGAAAGGGGTCAGAGTCTAGATCAGGGTCTTCAAGGTGGTGTTAGAGCCATGGCTTGTCATTAACTGAGCATGACAAGAAGGAGTCTTGAGATCCAAGGACTAGACCTCCCCTCCCACTGGACTCCAGCTCCTGAGGGCGCAGTTTGCACAGTGATGGCAGGACAGGACCCTCATTCCAAAGGAATGAAATGGAGCATTTAGAAAGGAATTGGTCAGGGCAGGGCTTGGAGTGAAAGGATAAGATACGAACCTGGTGAGCAGGATTGCAGGACCAGCAGAGAATTTGACACAGAACAAGGCCCAGGGACATTTTAGAGGAACAGAAGCAGTGTGGCTGACTTGATGTCAATCTCCTGGTGTAATAATACTCAGAGAAGGATCTTGTAGAGTGGTACTTATGGGAGGGTACAAGTAGCCTTGGCAATTACAGTCAGAGGACAGCAGAACATGGTTCAAAAGCAGTCCCACTGTGGAATGTTAAGAAACCAGAGCTCAGGAGGAGAGACGAGAGTGAGGGTCAGAAGGTGAGAGATGGCAGGAAGAAGAGTTAAAAGAGCAATCTGAGACAAAGCATCACCCAGCTGGAGTGGCTCAGTGGTTGAGCATAGACCTATGAACTAGTAGGTCATGGTTCAATTCCTGGTTAGGGCACATGCTCTGGTTGCCAGCTTGATCCCCAGGTGGGGGCATGCAGAAATCAGCTGATCAATGATTCTCTCTCATCATTGATGTTTCTATCTCTCTCTCTCCCTCTTCCTTTCTCTATAACATCAATATATCTCTCTATATAAAAGGCTAATATGCAAAGTGTCCCCTCGGGAGTTTGACCTGGAGTTCCATCACTCGCTATGACATGCACTGACCACCAGGGGGCGGTGCAGAACATGGTGGGCTACCAGCAGCGGTGGTGGGGTGCTGAGGGAGTGAGGGAAGAAGGAGGTGGGGAGGCGGGGAGGCAGGGAATCTGATGGGCCCTGATCGCTGGCCAGGCTTAGGGACCCTACCTGTTCACGAATTTCGTGCACTAGGCCTCTATTGTGTGTGTGTGTGTGTGTGTGTGTGTGTGTGTGTGTGTGTGTGTGTGTATAGCAAGAATGGAACTTAATGTTCAGTCAATTGCCTTCTAATACTAGGTCAGGTTGACTTCAAGGGTGGCAACAAGTGGGAGATGAGAAGGGACACTGATGAGCTAGGAGATCAGGATGTACCTGATACCAGTCAACAAGGAAAGGAAACCAATCACCCCAAGGAAATATCCTCATTCCTCCCTTGCAGCACTGTGGGTGAACTGTGCCTACGTGTTGGTGAGGTCTGGCTTTCCCTGCACATCACTATAACCCATGTGTTCTTACAAAGAGAATCAGCACTCGTCTCATTCAGCTAGTAGAAGGTGGAATTATCACTCTAGCTGCAGGCACTGGACATTCGCCTGTTACTTAGACACTCATAAAAGAGTTTTTATAGGCAATGAGCTATGAGATTGTTAACATTTACATTCCATCCCATGCCTAGGAGTTTGGCTTGCTGCGTGTGAAGGATAAGAGTTCTGCAGTTGATCATTATGGGGTATACTGTGTTTTATTGGGAGAAGTAGTTAGCAGCTCTTGAAATAATGAAGCTCTGGCTGAAATTACATTGGCCATAGACAGGATTTCCACAACACTTTCAAATAAGAGAGACACAGCCTTTTGTTTTATAAGCTGAAATCAAATTTCTAATCAAAAAAACAAAACAACTCTCCAGGAAATAACTCACTAGCTTATAGGCTATAAATAATCTAATTTACACTATAGTGTAAATGACTAACACCAGGCATTTTCCAGAGTAGATTTTAATTGTAGAGAGGCAGAAAGCAGGGTCTCAGAAGTGGGAGTAAAGTGGGACTATGAGGAAAGTAAAGCTCACAGAAAGGGAGGTAGCTAAGAATGCTACTGATACTTCCTCACAATGTGACCTCAACTTACTGTTCCAATCTCCTCCCACCTTTCACATCTGCCTCCAATGCTAACCAGATATCCTCCTTTCTCAAGACACATCATGTCCTCCTATGTCTCTGTGCCTCCCACGTTTCCCCATGCTTGGGACTTTTTTTCAACCCATTGTCTCTGCCTGGACAGCTCTTAACTTCTCCCTCCAAGTCCAAATTAAATGTTATCGTCCCTGTACCAGTTGCTGCTTCCTCTGTGTTCATCAATCAGTGCTTTGGTCTGGCTCTCTTTAACACTGGTTATGTTAGATATCTTCTCCTTTAGGCTGTGAAGCCCTCAATGGCAGGGGCCATTGTTAATTTGTCTCAGGATTCTGTGTCCAACATAGGATCAGGCATTGTCACTTATAATCCATGGCTGCTGGATCGGTGAAAATTTTTCTACTTCACATCTTCCCCAGAGGTAAACTCTTTCCTCAGCCTCCACCCTATGTCCTTGGTTCTCTCAGTCTCTCATCTCTTATTTTTCTCATTGGTAAATTGGAAGTACACTCAGGTGTTATGAAAATGAATGAAGAAAGGAGTAAGCTCCAAGTAGGAACAATCAAAGCATCAAAGCAACCTGAAAAGGTTGTTTATATGGCCCTGACTTTGGAAAGGATTTAATATCAATTGTTGATTCATTAAAAAACAACAACAAAGCAACCCTTTTCTAAGTACCAATTATGCTCCTAATGCTGGACTAGAAGCCAGCCTTTTAACTCAATTTTAATGAAATTTATATACATTTTCAATTTTCTTTTTTTTTATTTATTGGGGTATAATTGACATGCAACATTATGTTAGTTTCAGGTGTACAACGTAATGATTCAATATCTGTATATGTTGCAATAACATTCCAATTTTCTCAGAATAGACGAGACAAAATGTTCCATGCACTAGAAGATATTGGTCTCCTGGACTGGTCATGCACCACCATGGTGAGAATTAATATTTGAAGGAGTATTTTCATCAAATTAATGGCCAGTCAATTTAGAAAGAAAAAACCTAGAGTCAAAAGCAGCATGGTAAAGTAGAAGAAACTCAGATTTGAAGAAAGTGGTTCACACCCCAGCTCTGCCCTCAGTAGATATGTCTTAATTCTTTGTCTTTCTCTTTGTCTTTCAAATAAATAGGGCTTGGCAGACCGTATTTTCCAATCGTGGTCACACACTATCTCCCTCTCACATGCTCTTCTACATAGTGACAATGATTCTTGTCCCATCGTGTCCTCTTCCTTGATCATGGGTAAAACACTGGGACCGCCTCAATGAATAGAGTATAACAGAAGAAAGTCTGTGACTTCTGAATCTAGATTATAAAAAAGCCATATAAATCTGCCTTGCTCTTGGAACACCAGCCATTTGAACTCAGTTGCAATTGTGTGAGGAAGCCCAAGCTAGCCCCTATGACAAGACCACAGAGAAAGGCCATGTGTAGATGTTCCAGTCGATAGATAGACACATGAGTGAAGATACATCCAGATGCGTCTAGCCATTGGCCATTGAGTCATCCTCGGCCTTGAGTCTTCCCAGCTGAGGTCCCAGACATCATGGATCAGAGAGAGCGTTTCCTGCTGTGCCTGTCTGAAATGCTGACCCAAGGAATCCATGAACATAATAAAATGCTTGTCTCCACAGGACACCTGCTACATAAGACCACCCAACGAAGACTGGGAGTCATGGCAGTTCTACCTAATACATTTCTTGTAGCAATATTTTTCTGATAGATCTCCTTGGGCAAGGGAAACAAAAGAACAAAACACACAAATGGGACTACATCAAACTAAAAAGTTCTTGCATAGCAAAGGAAACTATCAACAGAACGAAAATACAACCCACTGAATGGGAGAACATATTCACCAATAATACATCTAATATGGGGTTAATATCCAAGACTTATAAAGAACTTAAAAAACTTAACACCAAAAAACCCAAACGATCCAATTAAAAAATGGGCAAAGGACCTGAATAGATACTTATCCAAAGAGAAAAATAGAAATATGTAAAGACACTCAGTGTCACTAATCATCAGAGAAATACAAATTAAAACCACAATGAGCTCTAACCTCACACTTGTTAGAATGTCTATCAACAATAAATCAACAAATAACAAGTCTTGGAGAGGATATGGTAGGAATGCATATTGGTGCAGCCACTGTGGAAAGCAGTGGAGTTACCTTAAAAAGTTAAAAATGGAACTGCCTTATGACCCAGTGATTCCACTTCTGGGACTACACACTAAGTCAAAAGAATATATGCGAAAAAAAAAAGAATATATGCACCCCTATGTTCATTGAGCATTATTTACAATAGCCAAGATTTGGAGGCAGCCCAAGTGTCCATCAGTAGATGAGTGGATACAAAAGCTGTGGTACATTTATAAAATGGAATACTACTCGGCCATAAAAAGAAGGAAATCTTACCGTTTGTGACAGCAGGGATGAACCTGGAAAGGATTATGCTAAGTGAAATAAGCCAGTCAGAGAAAGACAAGTACCATATGATTTCACTCATATGTGGAATCTAATGAACAAAATAAACTAACAAACAAAATAAAAACTGCCTCATAGATAGAGAACAGACTGACAGCTGTCAGAGGGGAGTGGGGATTGCAGGGCTGAGTGAAAAGGGTGAATGTACTAAGCAAAAAAATTTATCTATCTATCTATCTATATAAGCCTAATACACAAATTGTCCCCACAGGAGTGAGACCGGGAGACCGATTGCTCGCTATGACGTGCACTGACCACCAGGGGGTGGTGCGGAATGAAGGAAGGCTCCAGCCGGCAGCCAGCAGCCAGGGAAGGAAGGCCCCAGCTGGCAGTTGGAAGGCCCTGATTGGCCCTGATGGCCGGCCAGGGCTAGGGACCCTACCCATGCACGGATTTCATGCACCGGTCCTCTAATAGTTCATAAACACTAACAATAGTATGGTGATTACCAGAAGGAAAGGAGGTGAGAAGGGAAATAAAAGAGGGTAAAGGAGGGCCCTAGCCAGTTTGGCTCAGTGGATAGAGCGTCGACCTGTAGACTAAAGGGTCCCAGGTTTGATTCCAGTCAAGGGCACAGGCCCAGGTTGTGGGCTCGATCCCCAGTGGGGAGCATGCAGGAGGCAGCCAATCAATGATTCTTTCTCATTACTGATATTTCTATCTCTTTCTCCCTCTTCCTCTCTAAAATTAAAAATATATATTAAAAAAAGAGGGTATAGGAGGGATAAATGGTGATGGAAGGAGACTTGACTGGGGGTGGTGAACACACAATATACAGATGATGTATGATAGAATTGTACACCTGAAACCTATATAGTTTTATTAACCAATGTCAGCCCAATAAATTCAATAAAATAAAATAAACCTCCCTGCCCTTGTAGGTTCTGAGGGCCTTGAGACCTTGAGGAACCCAATTTTAAAACCATTGTTCTCATCCAACCCATTCATTCCAAGGAGGAGAAAATATAGGCCCAGAGTGACTTGTCCAAAATCACACAGCTGGCTATGTGCTTGCTCCAATTTGTCATGCTGCCTGCAAAAAGAGAACTATTGGAGGTAGGGCCATCCTTGTCTGAGAGCCAGAAAGTTGCAAGCAGGGACAAGCAAGATCACTGTGCGATATTTCTTTTCAAGTCTCAAACAGACATTTTGAGCTGTTGCCCAAGCATGCCAAAGACAAGCCTGTTTCATTTCCCTCATTCCCTCCCCTGCACCTCTCCCACTCGGTCCTGGGAGCATAGATCATTTCGCTGGGTAACACAGAAAGACTGAGCCGAGTGTTCCATCCACATGGAGCTCTGGAGGCTGTCAGCTCAGTGATGAATGGAGAGCTGAGCTAATGTAATGCAGCAGTCCGCCTGGTTTGGGGGAAGCTCTGATCACCCGTCATTGGCATTCACAGAGAGTTCCTAATTGTCACTCCGTGATGGGGTGCTGCACTGTGGTTAAGTGCGTGGGGACCTGTCTCCGTTATTAACCTTTATGTTTCCCCTATCGCAGTGAGGGCAAAGGCAGGCCTGGGATTCTGATCAAGTCATATTTAATGCACTGCCTCTCTTACTCAGCTACTATCCCAACTATTTCCATGAAAGGGGGAGGGGGATAAACCCCCAAACCAAACCAAGCAGGAAGGATACAGGCGAAAACTATTGACCTGAGTACAGTAATGGCTTTCCATCGGATGTGATGCATTCCTATACCTGGAAAGGTCCTGTGGGTATTGATGAAGGACCCCTGACATCCTGAAAGCCACAGATTCATACATCATTGAGTTTAAAAAAGGTTTTGGTGCCTGTCCCCTGAAATAAGGGTGTCTTTCCTTTAGGATTTATGGCTCTGGGGAAGGGGATTTATCTAAATGGCTACAGTGAACATTAATGGGAAACGTTAGTGTTCCCGATCCAGTGAGAGCCACAGAGATGAGAACTTTACATGGGAACCCAGAAATATCAGGTTTAAATGAACTTTCAGAAAAATCTATGGAAGCAGTCGTTACTGAACAATCATGTGGTTGTAATAATAGTATCTGTATACTTGAGGATGAGATAATGAATTACCTTTAAAGACAAAGCAAGGCATTTATTATAGTGTTTCAAGGCAGAGTATGGGGATTTTACATGTTACTAAGATTTAAAATAAGCATTTTTATTACTATAAAAGTGCATGTTCACTGAGTAAAACTTGGCATATATAGAAAAGTCTAAAGAGAAAATTAAAGCACTTATATTCCCACTCTGCAATAATAATCACAGTAATATTCCGGGTGTCTTTTCTTCTAGTCTGTTTTTCTGTGTATGTGTGTGTGGGTGCGCGCACACACACACACACACACACACACACACACACACACACACGACTTTTTATGCACATATATAATTTAAAATGAAAAACTTTTGTACGACAGCTTTGCATTCTGCTTCTTTACTTGACATTCTGTGATATCATTTCACATTCTTCAAAGGATGTCTTGTAGAAGCAACATAACATTTAGTCACAGGCATGTACCATAATGTATTCAACAATCCCCCTATTATTAGACATCTGGTTGTTTCCAGTTTCACACTGTCTCTGAAATTCTCTTTAGGTAAAATCCTAGAAGTGAGATTCCTGGATGAAATGACACATGTTTATAAGGCACTTGACACAAATTGCCTTTAGAGTTTCCCAGTCACTTTACTTTCTCTTTTCTTTTGCAATGGGCATGGGGCCCCAGCTTGACCTGTTACCCCTTGTCCAAAAACGATCATTGGGTGTGTCCTTCTCTTCTTCTACTCCATAGCCCCACAATTCGGCTGTTTGCTCTTGTGTTGACTGATCCCATACCTTACCGGTGCATATGCTAGCTTTGCCACCCCCCACTCACTGTCCTTTTTTCTTCCCTTCCACAAATCCCACCCATCTTTGGGGTCCAGTTAAATCTCTCCTCCCCCTCAGAGCCTTCCCAGACGACTCTATCCACATGCTACTCTCCTGAACTGCTCCATAATTTATCGTCTTCACACCACTCCTCTCACAATTAATCACCACTTACCAGCTAGATGACCTTCAGTAATCCCAGAAGCTTGTTGTGAGAATTTAATGAGATCAAGCCTATAAAATAAATACCTATCACAGAGTGGGGCTCACACTGCAACTGAGCAATAAACGGAAGCTGTTATTATTATTATGGCCAGTTTGCCTTGTGACATTTCTTCTGTTTGATGTTACATATGCCTTCTCCCACTGCTATTTAACTGTGTGTGACCTGGATTCTGAATTCCCTGAGGGCAGCTGCTCTATGGCAATGAGAGGAGTGTCCTCTCAGATGGTTGAATACTGTTGCTTGTGACCAAGGGATGGGGTCATCCAAGGCTCTCTCCCTTGCTTCCCCAACTAGTTTTACTTCTTAGATATCCTTGGAACCCGAAGCTCTGAACTTTTCTGCCTCTTGAATGACTGTCCAGGCTGCTGAAGCACATCGCACATTCAGCAGGATGCAGTGGTTCCCTGACAGTTTTTTTAAAAAATATGTTTTTATTAATTTGAGAGAGAGAGAGAGAGAGAGAGAGAGAGAGAGAGAGAGAGGAAGGGAGAGGGAAAGATAGAAACATGGATGGGAGAGAAACATCTATCGGCTGCCTCCTGCACGCCCCCTACTAGGGATGGAGCCTGCAACTCTGGCCTGTGCCCCGGCCTTGGTGCAACTAAACCATATAGGCTGGGCTCCTGGCCCAGTTTTGTATTTAATTTGATTGAAGGGAAGAAATATGACCCCCTATGTGCATCAGAGTTTCTGAGTTGGGAGCTTAGAGGTCACCTGGCCCTTGTAGGCTTCTCCGGATATGGGGAGATTCCTTAGTGCTGAACTTGGGTTGGCGGCTGGGATATCTAAGCTCTGGCTCTTCTGTTTATGTGTCCTAGACAAGTCACTACCCTGTCTGTTTTTCAGATTATTCATCTATAAAATGAGACGGTTGGACTAACTTTTATGAGTCTATGAAACTGAAGCTCAGAGTGGGTAAGAAACTTTTCCTAAATTATGGAGAACTAAGACTAGAATAAAAATCTGACCCAAATTCCAGAGCTTTGTCAATCACTCTAGTCTATTTTGTCAACCAGAAGCATTCATCTAATGCCTTCCATACGTTAGACACCACATTGGGGCCCAGTTCTCACAAAGCTTACAGTCTTGCCGGGAATACAGACAGAAACAGAAAATTACAAACCTGTTAGGTTGTTCCCCAATATCTATTCAATCCTCTCACTCACACAATGTATAGAACTCCCAATTTTAATGGGGCATGTAGTCATGCAGAATAACGTTTAATCTCTTGACCTTTGTTGCAGCTAAACATGGCCATATGATTGAGTTCTGGACAGTGAAATGTGATTAGAATTTTTCCTGTATAACTCTTGAGCCACTGCTGTCCCTCACCTCATTTTCCCTTTTCCCACTGCTGCAATGTGAACATGGTGATGAGCCATTTCTGACCACTTGAACGAAGGCACTATCCTAGAGTTGAGCAACACGATAGCAGAAGCCTGGGTCCCTGGTGCCCTGGATCCCCCACTGGGCTGCTTATTCTCGCACTGCTAGGGAAGATAGAAATGTTTCTCTAGGTGGCGAGGGGAAAATGTTATGTTGGGTCTCTGTTATGAGCTACTTGAAGACCAAAGATGTTCATGGAATACAGGGCAGGGGTGGAGGTGGGGGGCAGACATTTCTGGAAGCTTTGGTGATCAAGATCCTTATAGTTGAAGTGCGAGCTGGGTTGAAACAATGATGGTGGAAGTAGAGAAAAGCCAATCTAAATGAAGTCCATGGCATTGAACGGTCACAGAAAAGATAATTTAGAAAGCGAGTAAAGGGAAGGTTTGTGCAAATTGATGGTTTCCAAACCAGCTCATCATCATATCACTTGGGAGGCTCAAAAACAGATTCCTGGGTCCCAGCATCAGGTATTATGATCGCAGTAAATCAGGAATGTGAACCAAGAATCTGTATTTAAAAGGTCCCAGATGATTCTGATGATAGAAAACACTGTGTCTGCAGTAAGAAGCAGCTAGAATGGGACCAGATCATGGAGGGCGGGCTTTAAAAACCATGCCAAGAATCTACTGCTCCCCAAGACTGTGCTTGGCACCGCCTGAACGTCTTAGATTGTGCTTTCAAAACT
>NW_005355833.1:2964982-2983772 GCF_000412655.1 Myotis brandtii | reverse complement strand
GTGTGTGTGTGTGTGTGTGTGTGTGTGTGTGTGTCCACACTTTTCCTCCCGTTTTGGCTAAAGTAGAGCAGTTATTGTATAAGATTTCTGTCTTGATAGAAGTGTGGGTGAAGTAGGAGAGAAGACAGTTCACTTGAGGAGAGGAGGTCAAAGATCTGAGCAGTCAGGATATTAGAAGCTTCGTCTACATTTACCTTTAAATCTCTAAGAATTCAGAAAACAGTAACTGTAGAGAGAGTGACAGGAGACCAGGAGTAAAAAATCTTTGAGAAATAAGGGAAATTCACTGGTATAATAATCTAGTATCATGGGAGTTAAAGCTGAGAGTTTCCGTAAGGAAAGAAGGAGAATGGCATTTTCTTCATGCATTTTTTAAAATCCTCTACTGAGGATATTTTTTCCACTGATTTTTTAGGGAGAGTGGAAGGGAGGGAAAGTTGGGGGGAGGGGGGGAGAGAGAAACATTGATGTGAAAGAGACACATCAATTGGTTGTCTCCCCCACACACCCCAAATAAGGCTGGGAATGGAACCTGCAACCCAGGTATGTGCCCTTGACCAGGAATCAAACCTGTAACTCTTTGGTGCATGGGACATGCTCTATCCACTGAGCCACATCAGCCAGGGTTATTCATGCTTTTTCCTTTTTTTGGTGGATAAAACTCTGCTTGGTCATAATGTTTAGTTGTTAAATATCAATTTTATTGACATTCACAGTTGTTGGATTTAACTAGTTAATATTAATTTAGGATTTTTGTGTTTATTATCATAATGGTATTTATTTCTGAAACTGCTATTAATCTACTTTTGATATCAAGTAACCATGAATGGAGTTAGAGATTTCCTTCTTTTTCTTCTTTGCCACACTTTTTTAATGATAAAAAGTATTGTATCCCAGCCAGTGTGGCTTATCGTTGAGTGTTGACCTAAGAACCAAGAGGTCATGGTTGGATTCCCAATCAGGGCATATGCCCAGGTTGTGAGCTCAATCTCCAGTAGGGGGTATGCAGGAGGCAGCCAATCAATGATTCTCTCTCATCATTGATGTTTCTGTGTCTCACTCCCTCTCCCTTCCTCTCTGAAATCAATAAAAAACAAAACAT
Source organism: Myotis brandtii (assembly GCF_000412655.1). Lineage (NCBI taxonomy): Eukaryota > Metazoa > Chordata > Mammalia > Chiroptera > Vespertilionidae > Myotis > Myotis brandtii. The sequence goes on along the minus strand of NW_005355833.1, from coordinate 2,982,670 downwards.
AAAAAAGTATTGTATATCTAAAAACAAAAAACAAAACAAACAACTAATTGTCAGGTAAGAGGAATTCCAAGAGAAAGCCCATTGGTATCCTTGAAATAAGTCAGACCTAGGCTCTCATTCTGGCTCTACCCCTTGCCAACTGTGTAACTTGGAGCATGAGCCTCAATTTCTTTACCAGGAAAAATGGAGAAAAAAAGCATTGCTGTGGAGATGAAATGGGGAAATGTATGTACAAATATCTAGCTCAGCTTAAATACCCAATAATGTCACAGAAATGTTAGCTGCCCTCCAGGCACTGTGTTCTTGCTCTGCCTGTTGTGTAGGAGATGGAATAATTCAGGGGTTGGTGTGGGAATGGAGCTGTGGGGGTGGGGGTGGAGGTGGTGACCTAGAGACAAGGATTGCAGACCTGCCTCTGGCATCCATTCACTTTAGACCTTGGAACCCTGGCACTCTGCTAGAAGTGGACCATGCCATCATGTGTCACTAGCCCCTGGATTAATAATTCAACCTTGTTATTATTTAGCACTCTGTGGTCACTGCTGGAGACCGGCCAAAGTCAGGCCAGGCCTCCGAGGCACTGAAGGGCTCTCATGGACTCCCCTGCAAGCTCAGCCTTCAGCCTTGATTTCCATTAGTTCAGGATGGAGGAGAAAGGGCACATTCTGGAAGTTCCCAGAGTTGTGCATTGTGACTTAGTGAAAATAAAAGGGCTTAATTACTTTGGGCTAAAGTACACAGGCATTTGACATTTTGAAAAATGATTTTATGACATTTCTTTGATAGGTCTGGACCAAAGGCAGCTGCTTATACTTTAGGGAGGTGACAGAAAGGAGAAGGAAAGCAAGCAAGTGAGGAGCCTCAGTGTTTTAATCATACTCCCTTATATTTACAGAGAGCTTTATACTTTGCAAAGCAGCTTTACATCCATCTCTAAATTACTTTATATTTATAATCATTCAACAAAAGAGGGCAGGGGGTGAAGAAATTGTGCCATTTACTAACTGAATGCACCCTGGCAAATTAACTTTTCTGACCTCGGTTTTCTGTTCTTTGAAATGGGGATGTTTCCTGCTATGAAGGCTTGTGGTGACAATTAAAATGAAATGCAAATAATAAACAAAGACCCTGGCATAGCTAATAACACAGAGCAGATGGTCACTAGCTGAGAATTTCCATATTGTCCCATTATATATTAGTACAGCGGTTCTCAACCTGTGGGTCGCGACCCCTTTGGCGGTCCAATGACCCTTTCACAGGGGTTGCCTAAGACCATCCTGCAGATCGTATATTTACATTACGATTCACAACAGTAGCAACATTGCAGTTATGAAGTAGCAACGAAAATAATTTTATGGTTGGGTCACAACATGAGGAACTGTATTTAAAGGGCCAGAAGGTTGAGAACCACTGTACTAGTAGATGAGAAAACTGAGGAAAGAGAAATAATGTGAGTGCATAAAGTGAAAGGAACCAGTATCTGGGTGATGCCTGGCCCAGGAATTTTTCTCATATAGACTCTGAGGAAAGGCTAAGTCACAAAATAAAACAAATCCTGCCTGTCATGTTTTCCCCTAAATTTCATACTGGGAGTAGGATCTGAAATGGATCTGTGGGGCTCCTAAGAAGCAGAATGAGAGGCAAATGGGAGAAGAGAAACCCACTGTGGAAGGCAACAGCCAAGCAGATGGATGTGGGGAGAAGGAAGCTCATGGTGAGTCTGGCTTCTGCCAGTGTGTCTTCTCTGCCAAGCTTCCAGTGGAACAATTGGCAGAGCACACAGAACAAAAACCATCCAGAGCTAGAAGAAGTTCCAGCACAAGGCTGGGAGGACCTGCCAAGCAATGCATTGCCAAATCAAGGCCAGAAATGATCTTGACAGATTGAATGAAGTGAATAAGATGAAATCCAAAAGAACTAAACCCAAGGTCATGCATTGGGTTGCAAAACCCTATAGTGCAAAATATTGAATAAGATAAACTAACTTGAAAGCAGAAAATGCTTTCTACTTCCCTTCTGAAATGGCAGCCAATCAAAAGGCAGCTGGATGTAGTAGAAAGAGAACCAGATCAGGAGTTGGGAATCCCTACTCTGTCCCACTCCATAGAAGCTGTGAATCACTCGACTTCTCTGGACCTCAGTTTTCTTTCTTGGAAAATTAGTAGGTTGGTCTCTTCCTTGGCACTGCCTATCGAGGTGGCAGCCATCTCCTACTCAGCACCATGGCTGCCCTCAGACACCTAGTGAAACCCAAGATTGTCAAAAAGAAGACCAAGACGTTAATCTGGCACCAATCAGACCTAGATGTCAAAATTAAGTGGAACTGGCGGAAACCCAGAGGCATTGACAACAGAGTGTGCAGAAGATTCAATGACCAGATCTTGATGCCCAACATTGGTTATTAGAACAAAAAACACACACAATACACATGCTGCCCAGTAGCGTTCAGAAGTTCCTAGTCCACAGTGTCAAGGAGCTAGAAATGCAATAAATCTCACTATGCTGAGATTGCTCACAATGTCTCCTCAAAGAACCGCCAAGACATTGTGGAAAGAGCAGCTCAGCTGGCTATCTGAGTCACCAATCTCAAGGCCTGGCTGCACAGTGAAGAAAATGAATAGATGGATTGTGTACACATTGTATTTGTGTTAATAAAACCATAGAATTCTGCCTTGTGGCAAGAAAAAAGGTAGGAAGGAAGGAAGGAAGGAAGGAAGGAAGGAAGGAAGGAAGGAGGAAGGAAGGAAGGGAGGGAGGAAGGAAGGAAGGAAATTGGTGGATTGAACTACTAGATAATTCTTTGGTTTATTTTAACCTTAACATATCCTGTTTTAGCCAAGTCAAGAAGACTTGGTAATTTTAGTTGACTGTAAGTTCAGTAAGGGCAAATAGTAATGGATGCAGACTTAGGGTATACAAGTAGGACTACAGTGGTCGTTTAAGACAAGGCAATAGTCCAGCTGACCTCAATTTCTGGGAAGACCTCTTTATAGTAGTCATTTAGGGGATAGGGCATATTTTGAGGGGTCTATAGGAAAACTAGAGTCTGTCCAGAGAAAGCTCTTCTGTACTGTGACAGATCGTATTTGAATTTGGAAATGCTGAGAAACTGGAAATATTTACTCTCAAGAAGAAAATCCTGAAAAGAAACATAATAGCTATAATTCCAATATCTGACAGGCTACAGCTCAAAAGATGAATCAGGATTATCCTGAGCTCTAATTTCTGGCAGACAAAGTGGGTTAACTTAAGCCAAACATATGAATCTGCCACAGTAGAGCCAGGAGCCCCATTACGCAGAGAGGAGAGGCTATTGCCAGCACCCAGGGACCAGCTTGGGGAAGGCATAAGCTGAAACCTGATGCATTCCAAGATCTCTTCTACTAGTAATTCTGAGATCTGAGGGTTCGAATCAAGGAAGGAGCAGAAGGGACTGAAGATAAATGAGAGGGGCTGGGTAAAGGGAGGTGAAGAGGAGAGAGGGCCTGGCTGCTTCTGGAAATAGCACATTAATTACGTGGCCACTGCAGGCACTGACGTTAGACCAATTAGCAAGTGAGCAAGAGGCTACATGGCCAGTGGACTGTCCCATACAACCCGAATGAGGGGCAACTGATTAGGGTGGGAGGGATGGGTCAGCAGAGATCAGTGGCTTCCAGTTTGTTGGTTTTGCTAGATTGTTGGACCCCAGAGAGCGGGGATCTTGTTTAGATCTTTCCGCTTCCCCATCAGTTAGCTCCTGGCACCACTTCAGACACACCACTGGTGCTCAATAAACATCTTGTCAAGTGCTTGCACGAATGGACAAAGGAACAGCTGGGGTTCAATAAACAGTTCTTGACTCAATTAATTAATAAATTAATGGAAAATTGATTTACACTTTCATTCTGATTTCAGGAGGGTGAACCTATGAGAAAGGAAGCTCACAGCAGAGACAGAGATGGGGGTGATAAAAACTAAGGAAGCAAGAAACATGTTGCAGGGAGGAAAACATAGAAATGAGAAGGAAAAACAAAATGCAAATAAAGATCAGTGACAGAGGACCATCAATACTGGCTTCCAGGAATGACACTCCATCCATCCATCCATCCATCCGTCCATCCATCCATGAATTCATTCCATTATTGATTTTTTCATTCCTTTGACCAGCCTTTTACCCATCCATCCATCCATCCATCCATCCATCCATGAATTCATTCCATTATTCATTTTTTCATTCCTTTGACCAGCCTTTTTCAAGGGCCTACTATCATTCCAGCTTGTTCTAGGGACTGCCTAAGACACCATGAGGCATAAAATCCAGCTACTGCTTCTAATGCCTATACCAGAGGCTCATTAAAAAACTTAATATAGACAGATATAGATATAGATAGATATATAGATATAGAATGCATGAGGGCTCAGCATCATACACCAACCCTATAGTTTCCTAGGCTACCAGGGGCTGAATTGGAGGGGAGCTCTAGGAATACTATTTTAAAAAATATTTCTCTGGCTGCCTCTTATTCATTCTGTGGCACCTCAAATTCTCCCCTTGTAGTTCTGAGAGTTCCCAGTGGGTGATACACTATTTATCGAGGCCTCAGGGTACCTGACAGCAGCCTGCTCATCTGCTCTGCCTTGCTGAGCTCAGGTTTTCAGCCATTGCCTGTGGCATGTACAGTAGCCACAGAGGGTGTCTGCCAAAGTCTGGTGCACTGGGTACCACCAAGGACCCTGCTGCTGCTGGTGTTCTCCAGGACTTGTGCTGAAGCCACTCATGTCCAACATCTGCCCACGCCCCATACCTGCCCATGCCCCAAACCTGGCATAGGTATCCGGAGAGACACTCCCCCTCTTCCCACTGAGGCAGAAGTTGCTGGTCCTAAAGCAGCAGCTGTCTTAGACCATTGGCAACTACCACCATCATTGCGAAGGTAATCTTTTATATATATTTTTGTAGCTCTTCCATCAATAAGGGTTCAGACATCAATCCAATGGGGCTGGGCGAGGTCATCCTGAGCCACAAAATCCATACTCTTACTCCCACACCATGGGCCACTGCCCTTAATTCTAACTCTGTGACTCCCTTCTCTCTTCTCTTGGAATAAATTCTTTCCCAGGGGGTCCCTTGGTTCCTTATGAGAATAGACCTCTACTGTTGGCCTCCCCACAGTCCACCAAACTGGAATGGTCCCATTCTCAAGAGACCAAATGAGTTGTAGAGAAAGTGGCCTAGGTCCTAAATGGTGTGCAGCCTGGAACACTGGGTTGAAGATTCTGGGGCCTTGAAGCTTAGCAGGACAGAGCACAGTGCAGTGATTAATTATGGATTAATTCACATGCATTGGAAGCATAGGGACAACACATGTGCCACATCTACACCCTCCCTGACCTACGTCACTGTTTGCCTTAGAAGAATAATGAGTGGGTCGGAAGGGCAGGGACTTAAGATTTGCTTATACAAATATTTAATAGTGGTTCACTCCTTAGATCTCACAACAACAGATGAAAATCTAAAACTCAGAAAAGCTAAGTGATTTACTTAAAAACAGCTACTAAATGGCAGAGTCAGCACCCACACCCAGGTTTACCGGACTCCAGAAGCCATGCTTGATCCACCATCCCACGTGGTCTCCTAGTGCGTAGGCTGAAACGGGATAGACCACAGGATCACTGCGGGAGGCAATAAGGACTTGGGTCTTATCCTAGATAGAGCTTTATTCAAGCACCACACATAAGCAGGCATTTCAGTAACGTACCCTGGCAATGATGGCTGATAATGATAAAGACTGTGGGGATGTGGCCCAGGTCCCCTTCCTCATAAAGGGTTGGACTTCACAGCAGTGGAGAAAGGGTTAGTTGCCCCCAAAGGTATTTTTATCTGTGATAGATTACAGGCTGACTCCCGATCATTTCAAAACGCACATATTCATCAGCATTATCCAAGCCCCACAGGAGCACGCGGCCAGGAGATTCACCCAAATGCTTTTCTTAAATGCAGACTCTGCCTTCGTTCTCCTTGCTGACATCAACCACAGAGGGCTGGTCACCTTTGACTTCCAGCTGCCCCTGACCGTCAAGGGCTGGATTGTATGCCTACAGCTTTCCCATGACATTTTCCAGTTTAATAAAATATGACACACATAGGCTTCAGTTCCCCATTTATGTACATCCAAATATAGGCGCTCCAACTAAGGAGTGTTACGTTTCCATGAGAGGCGGTAGAGTCCGCTCCTGTGTCTGCCCAACTCCATGACACACCCCTAGCAATCCCCCCTTCCCTTATTCCACATTCCTCTAAGTGTAGGAAGTGGAGTTCCAACCAGGTTGGCTACTTCCTTTGATCAACAATGGATCATCGCTGAGGTACTGAGCCCTGAGCCCGGTGCTGATCACTGTGGAGAAGACATGAAAACATGGCATTCACAGGCCTGGTGTATTGGGCCCGGCTCTGCTTGTGATCTCTGGGACTTGTGCTGAAACCACTTATTTCCAAGGCCTGCTTATGCTCCTCATAGGTTCTCTGCTGCCCTCTAAGAGATGAGGAGACCACCCAGGCACAACCACACCGTGTAGCATTTTCAGGGGAAAGAGAGAGGGGGTGGGGGTGGGAAAGAAATTGAAAAGTCAGAGGTAAATGTAGACCTGCATTTTCAGGGAAGACTTCATGAAAGGTGTCAGGGGAGGGAGTACTTTGGTAAGTCCCACTGCAGTCAGTTACCATGGTAAGTCCCTGAAGCAGACTCTGCCCTACTGTCCAGACCTTCTGATACCTGCGAGCAGGGCAGAGGGCCAGTGAGCTGCTTTGGATCCTGACCTAATGAATCCTCATGCCATGAAATGGAAATGCCAACTCAAAAATCAAAAGTGATGAGAAGTATGAAACCAAGGCTCAGTGTTTTTTGTCTGCAAAGGCCATTTGGCCGACTGGCTGGGCTGCAGGCTGCGTGCTGCCAGCACGGAAAGGCCACGGCCACAGTGAGCTGAGGGTGGCAGATGACAGCCACCCAGGGCCTGGGGACAGGAGCATCCCTGCTCACCATCTGCCACGCTCCTTCCCCCTCCTCAGTCAGATGGGGAAGAGCCCGTGCCTTTTGGCCAGGAACCACAGGGTGCCACCTCCTCCCCAGTTTCACACTAAGAAGCAGGAAAGCAATGACAGACGCTCACCGAAGGCTCTGGGGTGGGGGAGGTGGGAGGGCAGAGATTGGATGGAAGCCACAAGTCTGTGCCTGCTAGGAGAGGGGCAGCTGGGGCAGGAGCGGAGCAGCCAGCCTGGACGCAGGAAGCCAATGGAAAGAGGCCTGGGGCAGTACAGGAATCCTAGAGCCTTAGCAGAAAGGAGCTTTAACAATGCTGTCCTTCAATCCCTGCTCCCATTTTACAGGTGAGGGGACCAAGACCGAACAACACATGCTTGTAAGCAGCAAAGTGGGATCTGCAAGCTATGTGATCTGATTCTCAGCCCGGGCCTCTTTCCACCAACAAATGCATGTCTTACATAAAAGGCTTTTGTCCACGGGGAATGTGTCAATCAGTAAAAATGGATGTAATAGTAGTCCCTATGCCAGGGGTTGTTTTGAAAGTTAAATGAATAACTACAGAAGAAGCTTTCCCAGAAGTGGGTTTCATCACTTGGGCCATCCTGTTGCTCTTCTGTGTTGGTTCAGACTGACTAATTGATTTTTTCATGGATGAAAGAGTTCTCTGACTGGTCATTGATCGGCTCAGCATAAAGACCTCTGCCTTTGTATTCGCTAAGAGAAAAGGGATTATATGTGGCTGACTATACGTATCCATCCTCCATCTGTATCATCCTCTTTCTATAGCCTCCATCTTCTTTTCATATGTATAAGACCTTGTCCTGCAGATAAGCTCAGAAACAAACAAACAAAACAGGCACCTTCCAAAGTCTTTCCCTCCGTCCCCAAGAACAGGGAGAGTGGGGGCAGGGGGCCCGGAAAGCCATCTCAGGGGGCTGCCCTCTGTGTCCTTGGTCTCAGGAGCTGCAGGAGACATCGCCAATTGCCTGGTGGCTGCCTCCACCTCAATGCCACAGGTCCCACCCTGAAAGCATCATTTTCCACACATACTGGCTCCCTTTCTCGATTATATTGATAGTGACAGGATCACATAGTGACTAGGAATTCAGGGGTATGGGAGCCAGGATACTGGGTTCACGTTTCAACTCTGTCATTTACTTGTAGGTGACATTGGGCTGGTTACTTAGTATCTCTAGATCTCCGTTTCTCTGACTGTAAAATGGGGAAAAAATGACACCTGCCTTAGAGGATTGTGGGGAGAATTCACCAGTTAATATACTATGTCTACCTCTTAAGCACCACCATACAGGTGTGAGCTATTAGCATTCCATGCCCACAGGCACCACCCTTACTTTTCCTAAGCCCACAATGCGGGGCAGGCCTGGCTCCAGTCAGGCTGGGCCAGAACTCTGTGCCCCACACATGCTTTATGGTTCCAACTTTACCTTTGCTTATGCCACAGCCTCCACCTTCCTCTCCACCCCACTTCCCTCCGGCCCCTGTTGACCTCTGCTGAGGATGGGTGCACCAACTCCACCTTTCTCAGGGCCACCTTCTGGTCTTTGTAATGAGGAAGAAATTGCTTTCCAAAACATTTTTTCCCTCAGAACCCTGGAATTTAACTGTCGACCATTGAGGCAGCTCTCCTAATAGCGTCAGTCAATGCAGACAGTCAGGCCCTCTTCCTCTTTCCTTCCCCTAATGTTTAAAGTCACTAGTCAGCTTTCAAGAATCACTCACTATTTAAAGTGAATGACAAGCCTGGCTGGTGTGGCTCAGTGGCTGAGCATCAACCCAGGAACCAAGAGGTTGCTAGTTCAATTCCAAGTTAGGGCACATGCCCGGGTTGTGAGCTTGATCCCCAGGAGGGGTGTGTATAGGAGGCAGCTGATTAATATTTCTATCTTTCTATCCCTCTCCCTTCCCCTCTCTCTAAAAATCAATAAAAACATTTTGTTTCTAAAAAAAAAAAGTGAATGACAACATTTTCTCCCTAGCAAAGGCCCAAGGCACCGGTCAAGCATCTCAGTTTGGTGGCATTTTCCAGGATACATTGAGAATTGTTCAATAAAGACAGACCTATCGGTCAGTTGCTCAGCTGGGTGACTGACAGCCCTTCCAATGAGCTGGGCACAAGGCCCTGGGGCCAGCTCACAGGTGCGAGGCCTACCGCACCCAGAGAACTCGAATCTCAACTTCTTTGAGCCCTCCGCCCTAGTTTCTTGGATCTGCCTTCAGTTTCCCCTCTTCGTGGGCGCACTTAAACCCAAACTGGCTCCTGCAAAGAACCCGCTGGGGTCCTGCTTCCTCGGGGCTGGAAAACCAGCTCTCACGAGTGCCGGTGCAGCCTTGATGGATTCTGCCTGGCAGGGGCCCAGTGGCCCAGTTCCCCAATCGATATTGCTCAGTGGAGGCCTTTTCAGCCAAAGAAAAATAGAAAGCGTTGTTTGCTTGGTAAATGAATCTTTGCTGGATGGGGACTGTATTTCCTTCTTCTTCTTAGTTACCTGTCAGTTACTCTCACTTCTCTTTCCTCCTCCCACCTTCCCTTTCTTCTCTCTCAACATAGTAAAGGTATTGTATGTTATACAGTAACAAAATAATTTTGGGAAGATGTAGACAATAAATAAGTGAATAAATGGATGGATGGACGGACGGATGGATGAGTGGGTCACAGCAAACGAAGCGTGTGGTGCTTGAGCTGGTCTGCCCCTTTTCTGAGGGACTCTTTCTTCACCTGGTTTCCTAACGTCACTAGGACAAGGCACACATTACAGGTTGATCACGTTCCAGATAATGCCCTTTTCTTTAAATCGGGAGTTTCCTCATTCACACTTGGGGGTTGGGTTTGATGGGGTATTGGATCCTTCCTCGGTGATTTATTTGTAACCTAGCTGTGCTGTCACCAGGGAGCAGGTCAGTTTTGCCCCTTTGCAGCCTGATATCCAAACAAAAAGGGTTCATCTCTTTTCACCGTGTTGGATCTGAAATCAACTCACAAAGAAGTTAGACATAAAACTACATGGAGACCTAAGAGTAATTTAAAAAAACAACATATAAACAAGGCACCCTTGTCAATGTCTCAGCTCTCCATGGAGGAAACGAGGGGTGGTGCGAAGCATGAATAAGGATAATTTTTAGCTGGGCGTTGACTGAGGAAAACAAACTGGAGAGGCCCCATGCTGTGAAGTAGAAGGATTATAAAAATCACCATTTCTCTGGTGTCCCAGCAACCTAATGTGCTGGGAGTGGCAGGTACATTATCGTGCATTGCCACAGCCAAGAGTAATACTAAAATATGTAACAACCTGGAAGGCTCGGACACCAGTCTTTCAGAACTGAGTCTGGACACAGCTCTGGAACCTGGTCAGCAGTCCCCTGCTGGGCCTGACAGGAACGGATGTCTGGGGATTCCACAGGGGGTGGCTAGAGTGTTTGGAGGTGAGGGAAATCCAGGGGCTTGGGGCAGTGGCTTTTCACCTACTGCTATGGGCGCATTTGAACATTCTAATAACCGGAACACGTCCACTGATGTGTACTAGCTGAGTAACAGCCTTGCAAGGTAGGTGCCGATATCCCCATTTTATAAATCAGGGTGCCCCCATTTTATAAATCAGGGTGCCAAAGCCCAAGGGGTGAGCAGATTTCCTGAGGGCCCATGGCTAGTAAGTGAACTATTTCCTTGGGAAGGAAAGGATGCCAGAGTTGCTGGGAGGGTGTGGGAGTGTCTGGGCCACAGCTTTGGAGCGAGTAAAGGATTTCAGCTAGGAAATCTCCCCTGACAAGTTTCATCCGAGGAGCTTAGAGAAAAGCAGCCACTCATCAGATAGCTTACAAGGGGGATCTCAGGGCAGCTTCTTCCTCCCCAGGGAGCCCTGAGTCTCTGTTAAATACGATGAAAACTCATCAGCCCTGCCCAGCCGCGGAGGCCTCCCTCCCGGCGAGGGACTGAGGGACCATCCGCATCACAGCCGCCCAGCTTGGCAGCCGTGTGCGAGGAGCAGAGTGGAATGGAATGTCCAGATACGGCCGGGCGGAGAGCCATGGAACAGAGCGCTTCGACGTGGCGGCAGGGAAGGCCTGGCAATCAGACAGAATGGCCGACCACGAGTATGTATGAAATTGCTTGGCATGTGGAGCATTACCCGGTGTGAGAGGTCAGCTGGGAGTTCTTTCACTGGGTTTCAGACCATGCCTGCAGCAGTGAGGAGCAGGGGGGGTGAGTGTCCATCCCTGCTTCAGCCACGGCACCTCTTTCATTTGGTTTATACAATTAGGGTGCTGATTCCAACGGCACAAAATGGTTCCACTGTTAACATTTTTTTTTAAGTTGGTAAACAACTGACATCACTCACCGCCACATTTTACAGATAAGGAAACTGAGGCACAGCGTTGGCGTGCCTGGCTGCCAGTGGGAGTGTTCAATATTTTGTCCACTTGGCCTCCCACCTCCTTACAATGCGCCCAGCACTCTGCTAGGAAGAGGGATGAGGAAGAAAAGGAAAAGAATGCTTGTCCTCACAGCTGTGGGCAAACTTCATTGTGGAGAAAGGATCAAAACACCCGGGCTGCCATCCCTGGATGAATTAAGTTTGGAGAGCTCAGTGAGAGAGTAGTCAGTTGTTCTGTAATGTTGGTGATGAGGGGCTGACTTGAGCTGGACCCTGAAGAATGAGTGGGACTTGGAGGAGCAAAGGAGCAGTCCTCCTCCACACTGGGGAGGACTCTTTGAGAAAAGGGTGTGGTGGGGGGAGCGGGGAGTGGAAAGACTCAGACTCAAGGACACCTGGGACATTAGCATTGCCTCTATGCCAATAAGTTACTATCTCAGAGCACAGTTGTTCTTCAACCATATAACGGAGAGTTAGGTCTGAGCAGTGGTTCCCAAACTCTACTGGCCAATCAGAGTCATTTGGAAGCTTTTTAATAACACAGGACCCTGGGTTCTGCCAGTTGTGAGGTAGGTGGGTCAAGTACCCTGAAGTTCTGCAACTTTATGGTGCTTCTACTGGCATTAAGATCTGTCCTCACAAAATGCAGAAAGTAAGCTATCCTCCCTCTCCTACAGAGAGCAGGTCCTTGGCAGATGTGTGACTGCCCAGACCCTCCAGGAGCAAGAGTTGCATCTTCCAAGGAAGGAACTGAGTTTTGTCTTCCGTTCCCTCCATGCAAATCCCCAGGCACATGTGTCCTTAAAGGATGCTGCTGCTTTTGCTCCTGGTGTTTATACAAAGCAGGATGACCATTGTTGGATGCTGTCCATGCCTGGGGCTTCTCCTTGATTCCAACTATTCCTTCTCACTGAAAAACCCCCACAGCCTCTTGATTTTATCCCATCTTCGTGGTGTGTACATACCCTTAAGAGCTGGCTGGAACTTTAGGCTCAGCACCAGGACATATATTGTTTCAAATTGAAAGTTATTTTTATTGGATATTTAATCTAAGCTCATTGGAAGAAAATTAGAAATTTTATATTAGAAAAATAGAAAGAACTCACCCCAAATTTCATTTTAATGATATCTATTATTAAAATTCTGAGATATAGTTTTCCAAACTTTTTCTGTCTGAATAAAATTCTACCATCTCCCTTCCTCCTTCCCTCCCTCCCTCCTTTCTTTCTTTCCTTCCTTCCTTCCTTCCTTCCTTCCTTCCTTCCTTCCTTCCTTCCTTCCTTCCTTCCTTCCTTCCTTCCTTCCTTCCTTCCTTCCTTCCTTCCTTCCTTCCTTCCTTCCTTCCTTCCTTCCTTCCTTCCTTCCTTCCTTCCTTCCTTCCTTCCTTCCTTCCTTCCTTCCTTCCTTCCTTCCTTCCTTCCTTCCTTCCTTCCTTCCTTCCTTCCTTCCTTCCTTCCTTCCTTCCTTCCTTCCTTCCTTCCTTCCTTCCTTCCTTCCTTCCTTCCTTCCTTCCTTCCTTCCTTCCTTCCTTCCTTCCTTCCTTCCTTCCTTCCTTCCTTCCTTCCTTCCTTCCTTCCTTCTGCACGCACCCCGACCAGGGCCAGGGATCGAACCTGCAACCGAGGTACGTGCCCATGACCGGAGTCGAACCCAGGACCCTGCAGTCTGTGGGCAGATGTTCTATCTACTGAGGCAAACCAGCTAGGGCCTACCATATTCCTTTATTAAATTCACTTTCCCACACTTCTCACCTCATATTTCTTCTATTCTGAGAGAATTGAAGCCCTTAGAAATGAACTCTCTTATCTTCTCACCACCAGGCCTATGAAACTACCTCTATAGTCAAACTTCAGTTCTTGAACATTTCCCATCTCAAACATTTGATTCTTGACCAAGTTGTTCACAATGAGGCAAACCAGCTAGGGCCTACCATATTCCTTTATTAAATTCACTTTCCCACACTTCTCGCCTCATATTTCTTCTATTCTGAGAGAATTGAAGCCCTTAGACATGAACTCTCTTATCTTCTCACCACCAGGCCTATGAACTTACCTCTACAGTCAAACCTCAGTTCTTGAACATTTCCCATCTCAAACATTTTGATTCTTGACCAAGTTGTTCACAGTAAAAATGTCTCGGTTGTCTACCAAAACTTCAGTTTTTGACCTGACAACCCTTTCACGCTGATACCTCAGCATGACAAAAAGCGTCTCTCAGGCAACAAACAATGGAGAGAATGCTTTTGTTGCTGGTGAAATTGAGGATTAGTGCAATTTTAAAACATTCAGAGTTCTAATGTTGCTAAGGATGTGAAAGTGCTCACAAAACAACAATCACAGGCAATTGAATATGTAGAAAAACTGTTGATTTTATTGATTTTTTACAGAGAGGAAGGGAGAGAGATAGAGAGTTAGAAACATCGATGAGAGAGAAACATCGATCAGCTGCCTCCTGCACATCTCCCACTGGGGATGTGCCCGCAACCCAGGTACATGCCCTTGACCGGAATCGAACCCGGGACCCTTCAGTCCGCAGGCTGACGCTCTATCCACTGAGCCAAACCGGTTTCGGCCAATTTACATGATTTCTAATGGGAAAACAATGATTCGTTTTTTTTAACAAATTCGTTTTCGAACAGCCTTCCCAAACAGTTTGAGAAACGAGGTTCCACTGCATTTGTACACACACTCTCGCCTGCTGTTGCAATGGAAGTGGACTTGCTCATGTCAAAAACCAACCCATTTTAAAACATTCAGAGTTCTAATGTTGCTAAGGATGTGAAAGTGCTCACAAAACAACAATCACAGGCAATTGAATATGTAGAAAAACTGTTGTTGATTGGATAAAGGAAAAGCAATTAGCTGGTGATAGCATCTCCAAGGCAGTGATATATGAACAATTTGTTTAAGGCTAGTAGGAGATGGTTCCATAAATTTTAAAAAAGAAGTGTTTATTTATAAATTAAACAGTACATTAGACATGTACTTTCTATAAGAAAGGTTAAAATAGAATTATTTGGGGGTCTGAAACATATTAATTTAATTTACATGATTTCTAATGGGAAAACAATGATTTGTTTTTTTAACAAATTGGTTTTCGAACAGCCTTCCCAAACAGTTTGAGAAACGAGGTTCCACTGCATTTGTACACACACTCTCGCCTGCTGTTGCAATGGAAGTGGACTTGCTCATGTCAAAAACCAACCCTTCCAGCCCTAGCCGACTTGGCTCAGTGGATAGAGCATTGGCCTGCGGACTGAAGAGTCCCCCGTTCGATTCCAGCCAGGGGCACATGCCTGGGTTGTGGGCTCGATCTCCAGTGGGGGCGTGCGGGAGGCAGCCGATCGGTGATTCTCATCATTGATGTTTCTATCTCTCTCTCATTCTCCCTTCCTCTCTGAAATCCATAAAGAAATGTATTTAAAAACACACACACACAAAAACAAAAAAAAAACACCCCAACCCTTCCACCTGCCAGGGCTCCTCCCCATTACTCCACTCTGGCTGTCACCCCGCCTCTTTCCCCCAAAGGTCTCATTCTCTGGATCATTCCCAAACTTGCTCTAGTATCGCCTCTCCTTAAAATTCTGTGCCATGACCAGTCTTAGTTTCCTATGGCTGCTGTAACAAAGTCCCACAAACTGGATGGCTTAAGAGAACAGGAATGTATTGTCTCATCGTTCTGGAGACTAGAAATGCAAAATCAAGGTGTTGGCAGGGCCATGCACCCTTCAAAACCTGTAGGGGAGAATGCCTCCTTGTCTCTTCCTAGCTTCTGGTGGTAGCTGTCAATCTTTCGTGTTTCTCGGCTTGCACCTGCCTCTCTCCGATTTCTACCTCTGTCCTCACGTGGCATTCTCCCTGTGTGTCTCCAAGTCTCTTCTCCTGTTTTATAGGGACACCAATTATTTTGGATTAAGGGCCCACCCTACTCCAGTATGACCTCATCTCAATTTATGTCTTAATTACATCTATGAAGACTCTACTTTTAAATAAGGTCTCAGTTACAGGTACCAGGGGTTAGGACTTCAACATATCTTCTGGGGTGGGGGTGAGGCTCAATTCAACCCACAAACCACCACTTCCCTCTGTATCTATGCCATTTGGTTTCCCTCCCCCATCGAAATGGCTTGCATTTCACTACCTCTGCCTCTGCACCCTCCAGTCTCACTCTTCATCCCTCCATAATCCTACTTGTCCCACTGCACTGAGGGATTACTTGTGTAGTCATCCAAGCCACCATCACTAGACTACTCTTACTAACTCCTAGCTGGTCTCTCTGACTTCACTTTTGTCCCTGAATGCATTCTCTTCCCTGATCCAGAGGGATCTTTTAAAACTACAAATCAGAGCACGTCATTGCTTAAAATCCACCAGAGGCTTTCTATCACACTTAGAATAAAATCTCAACTCCTTAGGTGGCCTGCAAGGTTCTTCTTCACCTGACCCGCCTACTTCTCTGACAGCATCTCCCCTATGCTCCCCTTTGCTCCCGGATCGCTGTGTATGGCTACCTTTCTGCCTTCTTTAGGGTCTCTCCCCTCCCCTCCCCTAGAATATGATCTCCAAGAGAGCAGGCACCTTGACTCTCCATTGATGTGTGTACCCTCAGTGTGGTGCCACTATGATCTGACGCTTAGTAGGCACTCAAAAACTATTTATTGAATAGTAGAGGCACTGTGGTAGACAGCCTCCAGGATGATCCCTGATGGCCCCTGCCCTCTAGAATTCAGGCTGTTGTGTTGTCCTCTACCACACTGAATAGGGCTGATTTGCATAATCAATATAATATTGCAGAAGTGACAAAGTGGTAAACCATGAGAGACATTGCAGTCTTTGTCTTGTTCTCTAGGACCACTTGCCCTGGGGGGAATCCCACTGCCAGGTCATGAGGATACTCAAGCTGTCCTATGGGGAGGTCCATGTAGCAACACAAACTGGATGGCTTAAGAGAACAGGAATGTATTGTCTCATCGTTCTGGAGACTAGAAATGCAAAATCAAGGTGTTGGCAGGGCCATGCACCCTTCAAAACCTGTAGGGGAGAATGCCTCCTTGTCTCTTCCTAGCTTCTGGTGGTAGCTGTCAATCTTTCGTGTTTCTCGGCTTGCACCTGCCTCTCTCCGATTTCTACCTCTGTCCTCACGTGGCATTCTCCCTGTGTGTCTCCAAGTCTCTTCTCCTGTTTTATAGGGACACCAATTATTTTGGATTAAGGGCCCACCCTACTCCAGTATGACCTCATCTCAATTTATGTCTTAATTACATCTATGAAGACTCTACTTTTAAATAAGGTCTCAGTTACAGGTACCAGGGGTTAGGACTTCAACATATCTTCTGGGGTGGGGGTGAGGCGCAATTCAACCCACAAACCACCACTTCCCTCTGTATCTATGCCATTTGGTTTCCCTCCCCCATCGAAATGGCTTGCATTTCACTACCTCTGCCTCTGCACCCTCCAGTCTCACTCTTCATCCCTCCATAATCCTACTTGTCCCACTGCACTGAGGGATTACTTGTGTAGTCATCCAAGCCACCATCACTAGACTACTCTTACTAACTCCTAGCTGGTCTCTCTGACTTCACTTTTGTCCCTGAATGCATTCTCTTCCCTGATCCAGAGGGATCTTTTAAAACTACAAATCAGAGCACGTCATTGCTTAAAATCCACCAGAGGCTTTCTATCACACTTAGAATAAAATCTCAACTCCTTAGGTGGCCTGCAAGGTTCTTCTTCACCTGACCCGCATACTTCTCTGACAGCATCTCCCCTATGCTCCCCTTTGCTCCCGGATCACTGTGCATGGCTACCTTTCTGCCTTCTTTATGGTCTCTCCCTTCCCCTCCCCTAGAATATGATCTCCACGAGAGCAAGCACCTTGACTCTCCATTGATGTGTGTACCCTCAGTGTGGTGCCACTATGATCTGACGCTTAGTAGGCACTTAAAAACTATTTATTGAATAGTAGAGGCACTGTGGTAGACAGCCTCCAGGATGATCCCTGATGGCCCCTGCCCTCTAGAATTCAGGCTGTTGTGTTGTCCTCTACCACACTGAATAGGGCTGATTTGCATAATCAATATAATATTGCAGAAGTGACAAAGTGGTAAACCATGAGAGACATTGCAGTCTTTGTCTTGTTCTCTAGGACCACTTGCCCTGGGGGGAATCCCACTGCCAGGTCATGAGGATACTCAAGCTGTCCTATGGGGAGGTCCATGTAGCAAGAAAGAAGCCTCCTGCCAACAGCCATGTAAATGAGATATCTTAGTC
>NW_005355833.1:2955773-2963344 GCF_000412655.1 Myotis brandtii | reverse complement strand
GTTTTTCTTTGCTTCTTCTTTGTAGCCATGTCAAACAGGGCACCTAAAAAATGTTTCATTTTATAATAATAAAGCCACCAACACAAAAGAATTACAATTCTTAAATTGATGACAAAAATACCTGTAGGATTTGCAGCTGGTTGGAAAAATACAGGTAACTTTATGCTTCGAGTAGGTACTTTTGTCACCCACGTGATTTGCGGATGCGACTAGCACTAACCACTGCACATGAGACTGCTGACTGACTGGCTCACTCAACTCGTGCATGAATCCCGTGCGCCTTCCCTGCGCTGCGTATCCCGTCGCCCGCCCAACCGACCCACACCCCCCACTTCTTCTAACGCCACTTCTTCAAAATAGACTCGCCCCGAAAACCGCGCCCGCCCGACCGACCCACACCCCCCACTTCTTCTAACGCCACTTCTTCAAAATAGACTCGCCCAGGCCGAAAACCGACTTCTGCGCATGGGCCACAAAGTTTCAATCGCACTATATGTGCGCTCCCGCACGTGGTATTTTGTGGAAGAGCCACACTCAAGGGGCCAAAGAGCCGCATGTGGCTCTCGAGCCGCAGTTTGCTGACCACTGTTCTAGGCCCTTAAAGACTTCAGGTCACATCTTGAGTATAACCTTATGAGCAACTGTGAGCCAGAAGCCACTTCTGAATTCCTGACTCACAGCAACTGTGAAGTAATAAATGTTTGTTGTTCTAAGGCACACATTTTTTTGGGGGTAATTTGCTATGCAGTAATAGAGAATGACTATACTTATAAATGTATGTTTTCTTTAAAGGTAGGATCATAATATACACACTGTTCAGAGACAGCTTTTTCATTTAAGCAGTGCATCATGAACATCTTCCATGTCAATAAATCCATACCTATAATCATTTGCAACGGATGTTCTGAATTTCATTGAATAAGTGTACCACAACTTAGTTAACTACTCTTCTAAGTCTCAAAATTTTCACTATTATAATAAAAATGACAATGGCCATTTTTGTGAGTAATTCTTTATGATATTCATGATTTTCTTAGGACAAATTCTTAGAAGTGGAATCGCTGAGGCAAAGGATGTATTGGGGGCTACATATTTTTAAATGTGTCTCCAGGAAGCTTGTGTGGTTCCTTCCAGTGGGATTTGAGAGCACCTGTTTAATAGGCAAAGTCTTCAAAAACTTTTACTATTTTGCCCATCTGATAATTTCTTTAAATGACCTTCAATTATTTGAACATACATTTTTTTATTCTTAATTACAGCAATTTTGACACTGTATGAGCGGGAAGCTCTGTAGGGAGTTCTCAGAGGTAGAGAGGGCTCTGCCAGCCCATTCTTCTGCCCAGCCCCGACCCGTACCCCAAACCACCTTGGGAATGCCTGGACTTCCTTTTTTTCTAAGCCAGTCCCTTCCTTTTCTCTCCCCAGGGACGGGCAGAACAGGAGTCAGGGGTTTCCTTCTTGAGGCCAGGCTGGGTCGTGGTTTGCCCCTGCAGATGAAGGGCCTGGCATTGCTGGGACCCAGTCTGCTGACCTTGTCCTGCACCTCTCTCTCCACAGCTGAGTGGGGAGACGCCTGTTCTCAGAGACTGAGGAAAAAGCACTGCCTCAGTTTCCCCACTCCCAGTCCATTCTATTAAGGTGCTTGAGGAGAAGAAACGTAGTGGTATGTAAACCAGTAATGCCACTGACAAAACCTGGGTTAGCTTCCGAGTCCGCCATCTAGAGCTGCATTCGTCAGAAAGCAGATGGAGGCTGCGGTTCTCAGGGGGGCTCCCTGACCCTCCTGCTTGGGATCCCTATAGTTGAAAGATCTCCAGTTGGCACGCTTCCCTCCACTTTCTGCTGTGTGGGGAGAAAGCAGAGGAAGCAGGGAGAAGGGGAGGAGTAGGGGGCCAGAAGTTGGGGGAGGAGGGGGAGGGAAGAAAAAGGGAAAGGAAAATAGAGGGAAGGAAAAGAGTAAAGGAGGGAAAGGAAGAGCAGTAGGCAGTTGGGTTACACACCTGCCCGATTTGGAACACACACCTGATTTGTTTGGCGCTCAATGATATCGCCAAAACATTCAACTCAACTTCCAGAGCTGGGGTGAGTAAAGTTGATTTTGTGGAGATTCCTTGGGAAGAAGGAACAGGTTTCATCACGCCCCAGAAAGCACACCCTAACTCTCCCACAGCCTGTTTTTGAAAAGTCCTTTTAATTTTCAGAGCCCTTCCTATTGTCATCTCAGCCTAAGTGCCCCAAGGAGCAGGAGGACCACCGGGTCTGCAGGTCTGCAGGTTAGCCACACCTCTCACACCGGGAGTCCCTTTCTTCTTGTCCATCTCCCTGCTCCCCTGGGTTATTCCAGAAGCTAGCTTAACTCTGGCCAGAGTTGTGCCATCTGGGAAGGCTTCTGTTTCCCTGGAGCCCCACAACCCCTCAAAGGCCCAGCTTGCTCATCAGCCTCTCCCTGACTTATTTTTTCTCGGGAATGGGAAAGATGTCAGGGCACTGTGGGAACATTCACCTGTCCTCTGGAGCATGTGGTCTCCATCTTCCCTCTAGGCTTTGAGAACGTGGCCTTTTATATCCCTCATGCATATTTCCACCATCTCCTTAGAGCTGGGACCGAGAAGAAGGGTTGAGGAGGAGCCCTCAGTCCTCTTCTGACTTGTAGGACACTGGACCACAAGAAAACCACAGCCCTGGATGAATGGTTTGCTCAGGGTCACAGGGTCTGAAGTGGGACCACAACTCTGCCTCCAGACCCCATTCAGATCTCTTCTATACCCTATGCTCTGGGCTGCATTATGATTTCCCTGGGCCCGAAGCACTTTGCCTTTGAGGGCCCCTTCCACCATTAAAAATATTTTTTAAAATTATACTTTATGATTGTATTGGTATAAAGACAAATAAAATCTCAACTGGATTCATTATTCTATTCATTTGTTTTCTTATGATTTTAAAAGAAACTAAAATCAAAACCCTTTCATGGCCCCTCAGTGTCCCCTGGGCCCCAGCACGGTGCCTGCTGTCCTACCTCCAGTGGGCCCACCTTGGCGTCTTGCTTCAAACACTCTGCATAGACACACTGCTGCTGCTTTTCAAAGTGCTTGCACAGATGTGGAGGGAGAGATTATTACGAAGAAAGAGATCTAGCTGATTAATAATGCAAAACACCTGTGTGCCTCAGAGACCCACCCCCAATCTGGGAAACACACCAAAGCCACAGTTGATCCCCTGAATAGACAACGGGCTAAAGTTCAGATGCCTCTGGGGGCTTGGGTCCTCCAGGTCCCACCCACCCCTCATTCCTCACCACCCTGACAAAACCGGTTTCAGGATCTGTGCAGTTCACCACTGCAGAGAGCACTCTTCTTTCTCTCTCCTCGCCAGTCCACATCAAGGACTTTTATCACGAAGATCAAAAGGCGATGCATTGTGACTGGTGCAGCCTTTCCAAATGATACTGGGAGACAGTGTTCCCTTAGGAGGCTAAGTTACTCTTTCAGTGGGAGCCTTTGAAGATCCCAGTAATGGCTTCCATAATGCTACTGCAGGTAATCGCAAGAATCACAGCCTGCCTTCAGGGCGGAGGCAACTAAAGCAGAGATGGTAAATGTGGGTTGCACATTTTCCCAGGCCCCCTGCCCAGACTGGAGGAGACATTTCTGCTCAGCCATGCACTTGGTCTGCAGAGACTCGAAGTCAGTCTTGGAGTCCTTCACAAGCCTTGCAGGGCAGTGTGCTGGTGGCGCCTGCAGATCCCCCTAAGTTGGCATCATAGTGGAGACCAATCAGCCATCCCTGATCGTGACCTTTCACTTAGGTCCTTCCTCCTTCCTCCTTCCTCTCTTTTTTAACTTTAAAGAAATACGTTTATAATAAAAGAGATATGTTCATAAGGAATCCAAACAGCACTGCATATTTTAATCCTTGAAATAATTATAAGTACATATAGAGTATACACTTAAATATATAATCACTGTTCCTACTTTATAAAGGCAGAAATTTAGGCTTGTAGAGGTTAAATATTTAACCAGAACATAACAACTAAGAAATAGGGGTTTGAATCCAAACTGACTAACCCAAGCCCAGAACATAGCTTAGTGGAGATGCGAATTCTGGCAGAGATAAACCCTTAAATTAATGATGAAACATTGATTCTGGGATTCCTGGTGATAGGGAGCGAGGGAAATCCAAGTATCATCACCCCTGGACCATGTCACGTGAGCCTGCCAGGGAGACTGAGATCTTACTTTGTTCTCCCATCCGAGGCTCGGGATGTGCATTCAGGCTTTACAAGGAAGGGAAGCGGCTGCTCTGGGGCACAGAGCGGCTTCTCCAGGGCCCCATCTGCCTCTCCGATGCTCTCAGCCGCCTGCCTTTTGGCTTCTTGGGAGACCCTGGCAGTGCCTGGACAAGAGTCAGGTCTCCAGCATGGCCTCTGTGTCAACTGCTGGCTTTCTCTTTTATTTTTTTGTTAATCCTCACCGGAAAGTATTTTTCCATTGATTTTTAGAAAGAGTAGGAGGGAGGGGGAGAGACAGAGAGAGAAAAACATCATTGCAAGAGAGAGACACATTGATTGGTTGCCTCCTGTGCACCCCAACCACAGCCAGGGATTGAACCTGCAGCCGAGGTACGTGCCCTTGACTGGAATCGAACCCGGGAGTCTTCAGCCAGCAGGCCAGCACTCTATCCACTGAGCAAAACTGGCTAGAGCTGCTGGCTCTCTTCCTAACCCTAAGGACCCAGAATTACAGGGAAATTCACCACTTCTATATTTCTACCAGTCATCTCCCGCAGGAAACCTTTAGACCTGCAACTCAACCACCTAAAAGAGGTTAGAATAAAGTAGGGAAAAGGTAAGCAGAGAATCGGCCCCACCCAGAATCTGGGAAGAATGGTGGTGAGACTGGGCCAGTCACTGGAGCTGGAGCCCTGCACCCCAGCACCAGCCCCTGCAAAACAGAGGGAACCAGAAGGAGAGAGTTGTGCCTCCTTCTCTGTCTCGGTATCCCACCCACATTCACAATCCCCACCCGTGAGACCTTCTCCCCACCATGGCACTCCACCCAGACCTCTTCTCCGTGAGAACCCAGGTGGGGCGTTGGGGAGAGGATATTAGCACTCATTAAGCTCCTATTATGTGCAAATTCTTCATGTATCTTATTTCATCTTTGGCCCTTTGAATTGTTTGTACAATCTGAAGTTTACAGTAGTACAAACAAAGCTGAAGAGATTAAGTAATTTGCCCAGGGCCACACAGCTAGAAGGCAGAGCGAGGAGTGGGTCCCAGATCTACTTGACTGCACTAGCCAGACCAGGCCTTCCCTCCCCTCTCCCCGTCCCTGGGTTAAACACAGACACTCCCTCCCTCCCTCCCGCAGATCCTGATTCAGAAGGTCTGGGGTGGGGCCTGAGAATTTGCTTTTCTAAGGAGCTCCCAGATGATGCTGACGTTGCTGGTGAGGAGACCACACTTTGAGAACAGCTTCAGATGATAAGATTGGGCCCCTAATGGTGGAGTTTCAGCCTTACAGCAGTAAAATATTTGGAGCTTAAGGGATTTTTCCAGCCACCCTGAATCACAGAGTAGGCAGCTGCCGCCTCATCCCCAGGCAGGCTGCTTTGGCTCAAGCCTTTGATGTTCTCCAAGGTGGAGCCAGGGAATGTGCTCTGTAACTTGATCTTTGGGGAAGGGCACCTCAGTGCCTGCTCTCTAGCCCTGGCCTTGCTGAGAGCTGGAGCTGCCAAAGCACACGGGGAACTAGGAAAAACCGGGACAGCCACCGAGGAGCTGCTCCAGGGGCTGAGCTGGAGCTGTATTTGCCCCCAGGGTGAGTCTGACAGGGGGCTGACAGGCCACAGCAGCTGCAGCCTGGTCACAACAGCTGCCCCCACCTGCCCAGTAATCGACACAGAGCACCTGCCTCACTGACACACTCAGGGCTCAGGCGGGAGCCTCCTGTTCACCCAAGCCTCCCAGGAACACTCTCCTTAAGAAGGTGGGAAACCCAGGCCTGCAGGGGAGTACAAGAGGAGTTAGGTAAGGAGGACAGCGTCTGAAGGACTAAGAGGCTCAAATACCAGCTTCCTGCCCACTGCAGTAAGAGCTAATATTTATTGGGCATTTACTATGTTCCAGCCACCAAGCAATGCCCATTAGGTGGATTCTATCATTTCCTCCTCACAAGAGCACTGTCAGGAATTTACTATCCTCTTTTACAGAAAAGGAAAGTGGGGCTCAGAGAGGCTGAGCAAGCAGCACAGCTACTAAAGTAGCAGAGCTTGGAACTGAGTCCAAACCAACCTTCTCCAGATCCCATGCTCTTTGTGTTACGGTCTCCCTTCTGAGCTTGGACTTACACTGTCCATCCATCCATCCATCCATCCATCCATCCATCCATCCATTTATACATGCCTTCCCTCACTTAAAACATTTTAGGCACTGGGAGCAAGACTCAGTTTTTACCCTGAAGAAATTTACAGATGTGAAGAAAAACATGTGTTTTGCAGAATGATCTAGGCAGCCTGGGAGGGGGCTTCCCAGAGGAGATGGGTTTTCAGAACTGGGGGGGGGGGGGGGGGGGGGGGGGGGGGCAGGGAGACAGGTCAGGATGGTGGTTGGAAGGGGGCGTTTAGACTCAACGTGATTCCTGACCTGGCTCTGCTTACCAGCTGGGTTTGCTAACTTCTCCCAGCCTCAGACTTTCCATCTCTAAAATGGGAACCGCCTTTCTTCTGGGGGTTGCAGTGGGATAAATGTGCAGATGAATGTGTAGATGAATGAGATAAATGTGTAAAGCACTTGGCACAGCTCCTGGCACATAAATAGTAGCTTACTGAGTGGGAGAAAGCTAACAGAGATACACAGTTTGGCTTTTGGACGCGAGGGGAGGAGAACTATTGTTCAGAGATAAGTGAGGCTATTTCTTTCTGTCCTCAGACCTGAGAAGGAACAAGTCCAGCACCTGGGCCACCCTCTTTAAGATGCTTGGAGAAAAATCCCAGAATTCATGTAGCTTCTCCACAGATTCCCGAAGAATTCAGTGTGTCCACGTGTTGTGATGCTGGTCCCTGCCTGTCTCACCAAAATCCCATCAGCCGCCACCACGCACCGCGGCAAAGCCCGGCTGCCTGCTCTTAGCACAGCTGACTCGTCCACCTCAAGACAGCCCTGCACACAGGAAATGAAAGACACGGGTGTCATTCTTTTTCAGGGAAGGCGTAAGCAAGACCATCTGCAAGAAGCAGGGACCACAGACAGGCATGTCCCTGCTTTCAAAGAACCTGCTCTTCAGCTGAGAGCGCAGAGGAAAATCACAAAGCGTGTTATTAAGGATCAAAAGGGACGTCCCAGACAGTAAGTGCTTGAGCCCTTTGAAGGAAACTGAGCTCCAGAGGCTGAGGTGTGGCCAGGAAGGCTTAACTGCAGATGTGGGATTTGGGCTGGGCCGGGGGTAAGGGAGGAAAAGTTTTACTAAGAGAGAGAAATGGAAAGGGTGTGTTTTCCAGATGGAGTGGCTGGCATGAACAAAGGTGTGTGTGTGTGTTGGGGGGGGGGGGGGGGGGGGGGGGGGGGCCTGGTA
>NW_005355833.1:2940513-2955092 GCF_000412655.1 Myotis brandtii | reverse complement strand
GGGTGTGGGGTGGTTGGGGGGGGGGGGGCAGGAGAGTGCAGGGCCTAGTTAAAGGCAAGGAGGAGGTCGATTTATTTATTTATTTTTAAAATATATTTTATTTATTTTTTTACAGAGAAGAAGGGAGAGGGAATAGAGAGTTAGAAACATCAATCAGCTGCCTTCTGCACACCCACTACTGGGGATGTGCCCGCAACCAAGGTACATGCCTTTGACTGGAATCGAACCTGGGACCCTTCAGTCCGCAGGCCGACGCTCTATCCACTGAGCCAAACCGGTTAGGGCGAGGAGGTCAATTTAAAGGGAAGCCTGGGTACAGACAGGGAGCAGAAACAGGTGAGGTGCGTGAGGCTGTACCCACCAGGCTGTGGTGGACAGCCAAGGGCAGTCAGGAATGAACAGGCAGGAGGCTTTGGGCTTGATTCTGTGGGTAGTGGAGCGCGGTGGCAGGGACTTGTGTCTGGGTCTGTTAAAAGTTGGCAGAAGTGTGCAGGGTGGGCTTTGAGGTAGAGGCAAGAATGTAGCAACCCAATGGGACAAGGAGGGAGTGCAGGTGAGAACCCAGACTGCTTGTGGCAGTCACAGGCACAGACAGCAGGTGGAAGAAGATACGAAGGGGTGACTCACTGCCCATGGGAGCTGAGTGGGAGGCAGGAATCTGAGGGGACTCCCACTCCCCAGCTAGAGTGACTGGATCATAGTTGTCAGAGAGGCATGAACGGAAATGAGGTCTAGGAGGAAGGGGCTGAGTTTTCAGGGGAATAGGCCGGAAATGTGGAATGCAAACCACTGTGTGTGGACTAGGGAATGAGGAGTCTGGCATGTGAGAAGGTTTCCCCAGGAATCCAGAAGCAGTGCAGCATATCAGATACTCACTGGGGAGCCTCAGCTCAAATGCACTCCCATCCCCACCTCCGGGACCCCTCCTGTTCCCCCACCCCTCAGTCAGGAGTAGAAGCTCCAGAAACAGCCCAGGGCCACCCTGATGGCCTCAGCCCAAATCATCCTTTAATTATGTCACTCTGAAACAATAGAAGCCATGTAATAATGATATTGTCACACCGAACAGCAATTAAGCAGTAAAAAGGTTAATTACATTTATTTAAAGAAAAATATGTACAAAAGGAAGATGTTCAAGGAGTTGGGCAGACTAATTGAAAGCTAATGTCACTAAATTGAATTTCAAATGAATTTTTCAGCCTTAGTTCATTTCGCTAATTCCATTCTCTGCATCCCATAATTTGTTGACAGTGATTGATTATTTAAGTGAATACTATCTGTGTACAGGTTCATTTAGTAATAGAAAATGCCACACATGATCATAACGTTAATGAATATTGGTTTACTTAAGTTTTCACCACCTCCTTAATTTGTAGACAGTATTGGGTCATCAGAGCCCTGAGATTCAGGGGACCAGAGACTGTGGGGACCCAGGGGTACTGGATGTGATGAGGGGCTAGATGAGTCCCTGTACCTTTAAGACACCAGGTCACAGTTTCACATCATTTGTGGGTCATCTATCACTTTTTTTTTCCCAGAAAAAAAAAATCAGAACAACACACAGATTTCTGTTTTTTGTGTTTTTTTTAAATATATTTTATTGATTTTTTACAGAGAGGAAGGGAGAGAGATAGAGAGTTAGAAACATCGATGAGAGAGAAACATCGATCAGCTGCCTCCTGCACACCCCCTACTGGGGGATGTGCCCGCAACCCAGGTACATGCCCTTGACCGGAATCGAACCTGGGACATTTCAGTCCGCAGGCCAACGCTCTATCCACTGAGCCAAACCGGTTTCGGCCAGATTTCTGTTTTTGGAATGTAGGAATTGCTTTTGCATAGATTACTGGCTATGTGGGTGATGAGAAAAATGAGTTGGGTGTGGGGAGTGAGGAGGAAAGGTGAAGAGGTTTTTTTTTTAATAGAGTCAGAGGAGTGCTATTTGTGTAGAGCTACAGTAAACACACACACACACACACACACACACACACACACACACACACACACCATATATCCTAAAGCCTGAAATTCTCAAATTTCAATGTGCATCAGAATCACCTAGATGCCAATTTAAAATTGTAGATAGATCCCTGGGCTCTGCTCTTAAAGAAATCTAGGAAGGGGCCCTGGGACCTGCATGTTAAATAAGTACCCAAAGTGATGCTAGTTTGGGTGTCCCTGGATGACACTTTGAGAAACACTGTTCATCCCTAAAAATTCACCGTGACCTGCCTAGAACTCTTCCCCCTCCTGTTTCTGATCCACTCCATTCCTTGCTGCTTCCTTTCCCACCCTCAAAACAACTTGATAAAATTACCACTGTTATTATGTTATGATTAAAGAAACTGAGTTACAGAAAAGTTAAGTATGTAGTGATCACAAGTCCAGGTTCTGGCCCTAGCCAGTTTGGCTCAGTGGAAAGAGCGTAGGCCTGTGGACTGAAGGGTCCCAGGTTTGATTCCGGTCAAGGGCATATACCTCGGTTGTAGGCTCGATCCCTGGCCCTAGTCTGGGAGTGTGCAAAGACAATCGATGTGTCTCTCTCACACTGATGTTTCTCTCTGTGTCTCTTTCTTTCCCTTCCACTCTCTCTAAAAATCAATGGAAAAATATCCTCAGGTTCTGGTAAAAAACCTGAAAAAGAATCTTGCTTTTGATTCTCACTATGTCAGCTTGGGCAAGTAAATTACTGAACCACTCTGACCCTCAGTTTCTTCAAATATAAATGAGGATACTAATCCCTCTCCAACAGAGGATTAAGTGGGATTAAGTAAAGTACTTCTCATAATGCCTACTGCCCAGCAAGTGTCCAATGAGCTGCTGCTGTTACTCCTAGCCGGCTCTGAACAGGAGCCCCAGCCAGAATGACACCATGAGAAGCATAGAGCATCGACAACGAGATGGCCAGCTCTGGCTGGAGGTGTGAGGAGGACTTGACCCTCATAAACATTTATTAAAAATTTCATTTTAAAAGTTCAGTTATTTTAACAAGGTACTATGCTGCAGGGATTACTCACAAGTGTGGAATGTCAAGGGATTGCAAACAACCTACATGTCCATTAATTGAGTGCTGGTTAAATCGTTTTAAGGTGTATACACACCATGACGTGCTATAAAAAGGAGTGAGGAAGTTCTTACGTGCTGATACAAAATACCTTCATGTCTCAATGTTCACTAAAAATCAGAGAGAGATGATAGGTCCTCAGACATAAAATCAAGGAGGATGGGCAGGAAACTGTTATCAGTTGCCATTGGGGAGAGGAAGATGCTTTGCTACACATCTTCTTGTACCTTTTGCATTTTGAATGATGTGAATGTCTGGCATATTCAGAAAATAATAATTAGAAATCAAAAAGGTATAGTAACAGCTATTTACTTATTTGTTCATGAAACAAATGTTTGTTGAACCTCTGCTACATGTCAGGCCCTCTTCTAAGTGTCAAAGACTCAACAATAAACAGAAATGACAAGAGCACGTACTCTGGTGGGAGAGAGGCAGTAAGCATAATAAGTGAAGGAGAGAGCACACTGGGAGATGGCAGATGCTATGGGGGAAATAAAGCAGAGGAAGCAGAGTGGACACGCAGCGGGTCCATATTTAATAGGGTGGTCAGAGTAGGCCTCTGTGAGATGGTGAGGATGGAACAGAGACTTACAGGAGGCACAGGAGTGAGAGCAGACACCTGGGGAAGAGACTTCTAAGTAGATGGACCGGCCTGGCTGGGCTCTAAAGGGGATGCATTCAAGGAAGAGAGAGGAGGCCGTTGTGGCTGAATGGGGCGAGCAAGATGGAGAGAAGTAGGAGAAGGAGTTCGAGGTAGAGGGTGGGCAGATCAGGTAGGGCTTTTCGGGCCACGGTAAGGAATCTAGCTTTAATTTTGAATTAAATCGGGAGCCACTGGAATTTTGAGTGGTGTAGGATGATCTGACTTACGGTGTCAAGGATTGCTTTAGTTTGTGGATTGAGAAAAGACTGTAGGGAAGTAAGGAATGAAACAGGAAGACCGTTAGGAGGCTATTACAATAATCTAGGTGAGCGATCACAGTGCCTATCTTAGTTTCCTAGGGTTGCCTTAACAAATTATCATACATTAGGTGGCTTGAAATAACAGAAATATATTCTCTCCCAGTTTTGGAACTCACAAGTCCCAAATCAACGTGTGAGCAGGGCCGTGCTCTCTTCAAAGGCTCCATCAGAGAACCTCCTGGCCTCTTCCAGCTTCCAGTGGCTCCACGTGCACCTTTGCTCAACAGTGCAAAACTCTGATCTCCTGGCCTTCTCCCTGTGTCCCTGGGTCTCTGTGTCTCTGATCTCCCTCTGTCCTTCTCTTACAAGGATACCTGGCATTGAATGTGGGGCCCACCTCGAATCCAGATGATCTCATCTCAAGATTCTTATTTACAACCACAAAAACCCTTTTTCCAAATAAGGCCACACTGCAGGGGTTTAGGATTTGGACATATCTTTGGGGGGGGGGCATAATTCACCTCCATACAGTGGCTTAGAACCAGGGTGATAGCAATAAAGGTATTGAAAATGTTCTTGATCTATTTTGAAGTAGAGGCAACAGAATCTGAGGAGCAAGAGATTGAGGAGTCAAGAATGACTCCACAACATTTGGCTGCGGAACTGGATGGATGGAGTTGCCACCAATTGAGATTGGAACACTGCAGGTGGGTCAGACTGGGGTGGAGAGTGTAGATCAGAAGTTCCCTTTAGAACATGTTAAGTTTGAGATGAATATTAGGTATCTAAGTGGAGGTGTCAGGTAGGCAGATGGATATAAATGCTAGAATTAAGGAGAGAGCTCTAGGCTAGACACATAAATTTGTGAGTTATCATATTTAAAATCATAAACTCTGTGAGATTGTCTCAAGAGTGAATGTGTCAGCTGTAGCCGGTTTGGCACAGTGTATAGAGCGTTGGCCTGAGGACCGAAGGCTCCCGGGTTTGATTCCAGTCAAGGGCACGTATCTTGGTTGCACGCTCCTCCCTGGCTCAAGCCCTGGTCAGGGCACGTGCAGGAGGCAACCAATCAACATGTTTCTCTCACATAGATTATTTCTCTCTTTCCCTCTCCCTTCCACTCTCTCTAAAAATCAATAGAAAAATATCATTGGGTGAGGAGAGAGAGAGAGAGAGAGAGAGAGAGAGAGAGAGAGAGTATGATAGGGGGAGAGAAGAGAATCTGTGCCCAGGACCTATGCTGGGCTATGTGTAGAGATGAATTTGATGGTTCCTGCTTCTAAGTAACCCACAAAGACAGACAGGTACAAAGATCAATGCCTAGAAGTGTCCCACTGCCGGCTACCCTTCTGCCCAAACCAGCAGCCAGGCCACCATGAGGCATGACTACTCTTCCTCCACACATTCTCTAAGTGGCCAGTGGGTCATGGCTTCCATTTTTATAGATTTCCTTTAGTGATTGGTTCTTTTGCGCATCCAGATGAATAAAAGAGTAAGAGCAAGAAGAGGGAATGCCAAGCCCCTGGGGGTGGGGAATTCCCTTACACTCTCCAGGAAGGACCTGGCCATGGCACCCCCAGGTTCATCTCCACCACAGAAGACGGTCCCCATTTCTGGTTTTTCTTTCTAAACAAAAGGCCAGTCAGACGCATCAATTCAGATAAAAATATCTCTGCTTACCTGAACGGCATTGCCAACCTCTGTCCATCTCTGCAGCCCTCATTCCTATTTGTGAAAGATGAGAAGACAAATATATTGGCAGGTTGTCATGAAATATTTTCTCCCCAAATCCAATATACTGTGTATGACTCAAATCTATTTATACTCTTTAAAAATTAAAATCAATACTTCTGTTTGTGGCATGGCTGTTGGTTCTTATCGAGTTTGCCTTCACAATGAAGAGACTATAAAGTGTGGTGAGAGCTTTCTCCATTCAGGAAACGTGTGTGTTTCTGGAGGTGGCTGATGGAGCCAAGGTTTTGGAAGAGGCCATTGCAAAGCCAAGGTCAAGAGTGTCATATTTTGTGGGCTGTCAGTTTAGTTAGGTTTTATGGCCACCATTTGTAAGTCCTTGAAATTATGCTTTTGGGGAAAAGGGAAGCGGGAACTTGCCTATGTTGCTGGAGTTTCTGTTGGTACAAATAATTCATACATTTTAAGGGTGTGCATATTCTCATATGGGAACAGAGCTTACAGATATCTTCACATAAGTGCACAAAGCATATTGCAAGGATATTGCCTGCAGCACTTTAGTAATAGCATAACACTGTAAAAAACCTAAAAGTCTTTCAATAAACACTTTTTTATATCATCTACAAAATGGAATACTATGTGTCTTATGAAAGGCTAGATATATTAGTTATCTAGGGCTGCCATAACAAATACCACAGGCTGGGTGTCTTACACAACAGAAATTTATTTTCTCAAAGTTCTGAAGGCTAGAAGTCCAAGATCCAGGTGCAGCAGGTTGGTTTCCTCTGAAGCTTCAATCCTTGGCTTGTAGATGGCCACCTTGTTGCTGTGTGTTTACATGGTCATCTCTCTGTGTGTGCACGTGTCTGATGTCTCTCTGTCTGTGTCCTAATCTCTTCTTCTTAAAAGGACACCAGGCATATTGGGTTAAGGCCCACCTGAATGACCCATTTTAACTTAATTATCTCTGTAAAGGCCTTATATCCAAATACAGTCACATTCTGAAGTATTGGGAATTAGGGCTTCAACATATAAATTTTGGAGGACACAATTCAGTCCATAACACTGGAGTAGTTTCATATACTATGACTTGGGAAAATGGCCATGAAATTCTGCTTACTGAGGAAGAAGCAAGTTGCAGAAGAGTATGTATGGTATGATCC
This sequence comes from Myotis brandtii, assembly GCF_000412655.1. Lineage (NCBI taxonomy): Eukaryota > Metazoa > Chordata > Mammalia > Chiroptera > Vespertilionidae > Myotis > Myotis brandtii. The sequence goes on along the minus strand of NW_005355833.1, from coordinate 2,948,270 downwards.
TAATGTTGCTTTAAAAACAATGTGTGTGTGTGTGTGTGTGTGTGTGTGTGTGTGTGTTTAGAAAAACATTAGCAAGGACACCACCAAACAGTTAATCGTGGATCTCTCTAGAGCATAGGATGGGCATGCAGAGAACTCCCAACTTTTTATTTTATAATTGCCTATATTGTTTGTTTGAATTTTTAAATAACAACCAAGCAAGAAGTTTGTAATTTAATTTTTGCAAATCTGGCAGGAAAAAAGGAAGACTGGGAAGGTCTAATGATAGCACATGCTTCAGTATTTTCATCATCGTCACCATATCAAATGCCTACTATGTGCCAGGTGTTTTCCTAAACTTCTCATTTGACCCTCACTATAATGCTGTAAGCTACATATTAGCAACCCCATGTTGCAGATGGAGCACTTGGGCTCAGAGAAATTAAACAACTGGCCCAAAGTCACACAACAAATACTTGGCAGAGGCAGGAGGCAGGCCTCGGTCTTCCAGAACCATCTACTGGGCTGTGTGCATGGCTTGAATCAAATCTTTCCCTTTGTCAGAAAAACAAGTTGGATTGCCTGCTGCTGAGTAGGGGATTGGTGATGGTAGGGGATTAGTGACATTTCCTTAGAGAAGAGAGGGCTCCTCTTTGGCTACTGGGGGCGAAACCAGGAGATGACCAGGATGAGTTCTCCAACTGCTATTCCTTCCACCTAACATCCATGACTGTCCACCACATGCCTGGCTCTGTTATAAACACTTAACATCTATAAGTAGATCCCTCACAATAATCCCATTTTATAGATGAAATAGTGAGCTATGTCACAAAGAGTTCACAAAAGGATAGGGAATCTAAGTGAGTGTGTGCTGGTGGCTTTGTGATGGTTGCTGAATAGCTCAGGGCCCTGTTCTCAATTATTCACAAAAATAATGAGGCAGGAAGAGCATAAATAATACAAATTCCTTGATAATCAAAATGGGTCGATTAAAAAATTGAAGCCAGATGGCCGTGGAAGTGGATTCACCATTAAGTGCGATAATGGGTGCGTGGCACAGTGTATATCCTCCTGGACAAGCAGGAGCTCAGTCTCAGACCACCGGCCAAGGGCTAGGTGCCTGGGATGGGCACTGGGCAAGGGCTACACTGGTCTTTGCAGCAGAGTGTAGGCTACTGCAAAGCTGAAATCTAGGGCCAAATACAAGGCTGGGCAAAAGTAGGCTTACAGTTGTTTGTATTTACCTAAAAGATAAATCATAAGTAAGGATACAAAATAATAACAAGAAGAAGAAGATAAATAATACAAATAAATAATCATAAATAATCATAATGCAAGGTAATAAATAAATTATAGTATAAGAATAAACTGTTTCACATACTCACAACTGTAAACTTACCTTTGCTACAGTTCAATCAGGAATCAATCTAGGAATTCAAGACCAAAGCCGGGAGTCCAGACTGAAGGATCTGGGGTGAAGCCTAGGGGTTCTTCCTGGTCAGGGGGGCAGAGTTGCAGGAGGAGTCTGTGCCAGACTTCATTGGGCCATCGGGGCCAACTGGTGAACAACAACAGTAGGTGTAAGCCAGCAGCCCAACGGCTGGATCCAGCCTGCAGACACATTTTGTTTGGCTTACAGAACACTGTAAGTATATATATTAAAACACCTGATCTAATAAAAAGCAAAAGTTTTCAAATAGAAACTCAGATTCCCAGCAACGTTTGAGAAGTTCAGAAGCTCTCTCTCTCTCTCTCTCTCTCTCTCTCTCCCTCCCTCCCTCTCTCTCTTTCTGGCACCATCTTTTAGTGACAACACTTGGCTGGGTCTGAGCAGTATCTGCTTCCTTTAGATCAAGCATGTGCTTGCCCATTTGTCACAGTGCTCACCACTCCCTGTTGTTCCTCAACAGTGAGACTGAAGATTGGTTGCCTTTCATCACTGAATTTGCAGAGAAACGCTCTCTGGCCATGTCTCTATGGAGAGCAGGAGAATGAAAGAGTGAGAGGGCCGCGTGAATTTACTGTACCTACACTGCTCTATTTTCAGTACTAGTCTTGTGCATGTGGAAGTCTGTAATTGCAGTTCAAGTGCATTACACATAGAGGAAGAAGTGTAGCATATAGGAAGGTTTTGTGGGCCAGGGTTAGAAAGGCCATAGATATTTACCTTGAAGAAGAAAGGCCCAGAGGTGCATGATTGTGGAGTGCAGATATTGGCAGGACTGCAATAGGGCGGAGGGACTGACTGGCCTATGTGTTACTTCGGTGGGCAGACCAAATGACAAGAGTTCCAGAAAAGCAGACTGCAGCTTAATATATGAATGAGTTTTTGAGCAACCAACTTTCCAAAGAAGAATGAGTTGCCAAGAGAAGTGGAGAGCTGGAAGGGGTGATGCAGATGGGATGGGACAGAAAGAAACTAAGGAGAAGGCAGTGCATAGGCAGGAATTTTGGTCCCACCATTCACTGTGGCCTTGAGTAAGTTACTTAACTTGATGCCTTTAAAATAGATGTTAAAATCATACTACCTTTTAGAGATGTGGTGAGAGTAAAATTAAAGAGTGCAAGTAAATTGTTTTGTATATTGTTTGGCATGTAGTAAACACTCAACGAACATTAGCTATTATGATTTGCTATTGCACGAACGGTTTGCTAATTTATTTCTTAGAGCACCTCCAAGTTTAAGTTCTGTGATTTTATGTCTCATTCATCTCCGTTTCCTCCTTCCAAGAAGTTGCTGAAAAGAAAGAAAATGAGTGAATTTCAATCTCATTTCCTTTTATTGCTTCTCCCACCAAGGCACTTCTAACTCATGGAATGGCCACGGGCTAACTATGCAAACTGCAGACTTTATTTTTAGCTCCTTCTATGGCCTCTTCCTTTGTGCCAGACATCTGGAAGTCTGCACAGGTTTGCAGAAGATGCTCATTTGAAAATGTTTGCTCATCTCCATTGCTTCAAATTTAAAGTTGATTGCCCTAAGACCTTTTCTCAGTAGTGGTAATATCAATGGGCTGAGTCAAGCTCAAGATCAATCAGCTTCTTGTGAAATGAACCTAGAAGAAGCAGACAGGCAAATATAAAGTGCTGAGCCATTAAATTGAGACACAGACCTCTCCCTTTGAGCATGGCTGGTCGAGCTGCTGGACTTGTGGTTGAATGGCTGCATTTGGTAGAGAAAGGGAAAGCGTGAGAGGGAGACAGGTTGTTTCTTTTTCCAGCAGAAGCTGGTAGTGGCAGACACTGAGAAATATATACCCATTCCTCTTTCTTTCTTAGGCATCAAAACTCCCATGGTGTGGGGCATAAATATGCCAGGTTATTCACACTTCCCCTTTTGTGCAGCTGCTTCTGACCAACGAAACACAGGTTGATTTCTCATTACACGAGCATGATAAACGTCTTACTTATTCAAGTCACTGTGTGTCAGGCGTTCTGTTACTTCAGCCAAAGAGAATCTCTACAGTTTTCAAATCTTCAACTGGGTGTCCAACAATTCAACTCAATTCTGATATTATCTACCTGAAGTTAGCGTCAGACCCCACAGAGTAAAGGCTCAGTCCCACAAGACTGTACCCACATTAGACACCAGTCACGTACTTCCGGCCAATCAGCTGTAAGTCAGGGATTCTCATGACCCCCTCCTCAGGTTTGATAATTTGTTAGATTGGCTTTATCTATGTTTACAGGTTTATGATATCACTGCAGAGCAGCTAAATGGAAGAGCTTCATAGGGTATGGGTGTGTGTGTGGAGCTTTTATTCCCTCTCCAGGCACCATCCTGCCAACACTTCTCTATGCATTCACCAATATGCAAGAACCTCAAATCCTGTTGCTTAGAGGATTTTATGGCGATTTCATGACATAGACATGACTGACTAGATCATTGGCCACTGGTGATTGAACTCAATCTACAGCCCTTCTCCCCTACCTGGAGGTGGGACAGGGCAGGGCTCTAAGTTCCATCCTTCTAACTATGCCTTGGTCTTTCTGGTGACCACCACCATTCTGAAACTATGGAGGGGCCCCCTAGCCACCAATCATCTCATTAGAATACAAAAGACAGTATCATTCAGGAGATGCCAAGGGTTTTAGGAGTTCTGTGCCAGGAACCAGGCACGAAGACCAAATATTTACTTTTTATTATACCACAGAATCCTATCTGATTCATAGGCCAGCTTCTTACTAGGTTCCCAGCATCTCTTGAAAATTTGAAAGAGGAAGCAATTACTGGGCCCACATTCTTTCATGGTAGCAACAGGCAAAAGCTGAATTGAGGCTCCCCTTTTAGAAGGACCAGGGTTCTCCAGTTTACCATAGTCTCCGCCACTCCATATCGTCTTGTTCAGATTGGAACTACACATTCTATTTTGACTTGTCTGCCTCACTCATTTCTATTATCTGAGATTTTTGAGTTGCAACCCCTGCTTTAAACTTACTCTGAATTTTCTCTCTTTCACCATCCTCCTCCCCGTTTTATCTCCTCTCAATAAAATGTGCTCAGGCCCAGTGGCTCAGTTGGTTGGAACATCATCCCATACACCTAAAAGGTTGAGGTTTGATTCTGGGTCACGGCATGTATTTGACCTCCGGTTGGGGTGCACGAGGGAGGCAACCAATTGATGTTTCTCTCTCACATCAATATTCCCCCCCCCTCTCTTGGATTAAAATAATAATAATAATAATAAAATTGTTATTTTCCATTCACTCACCACAATTCCATTACTGTGCCTTATCTAAAGCCTTTCCCAGCTTGAGGTCAGCTCATCAAATAATGTTTCGCCTTTCATTTAAGAGGTACTCCAAACCCCACCTCCTTTAAAGCCTTGCTTGACTTAATAATGGTAAAGCTGTAGTGGATCATCTGGATTCAACTGTATTTAAATCCAGGACCTTGGATTCTACTTCTCCTTTATAATGTCCTCTCAGGTCAAATCTTGATTACAAATGCCACTGTTTCTGGATCATAGAAAGATGCCCAAGCCACAAGGACAGAGTTTTCTTGTAAAGTAATACCCAGTGATGTGAGAACCAAGAAACACAACGGAGTCCTTTCAAAGAGATACATTTGGCCCAAATGAAGGGCAGTGGCTCTCAAAGTGTGGTCCTCAGAGCAGCATCACCAGCATCTCCTGCAAGCTTGTTAAAAATGCAAAGCCTTGGGCCCTGCGCCTGACCTAATGGATCAGACACTCTGGGGAGTGGAGCCCAGCAAATGTGTGTTAAGAAGTCTTCCAGGTCATTCTGATGCGAGCTGCAGTTTGAGAACCACTGACCTAGAGCCATCCTCACCATTAGGCCTCGTGGTTCCAATTTGAATGAAGCAGAGTAAGTGGATGGCTCCCCATGGGGCAGCTGGATCCGCTGCGGTTTTTATGTTGACTGAAGTCTAGTGATTTCCAAAGTGGCTCAGCATCGGCAGCACCAGAGGAGTGGTGTCCAGCCCACCCCTACCCCTTGCCACCCTGCCGAGTCAGCAGGTCTGGGCTGGAGCCTGGAAGCTACAGCTCTAACAAGCTCTCACATGGTGCCAGCGATCACTTAGATTTGGAAACCATTTGTACAAAGTACCTGCTAATGGGTTCATCTCTTTCCGCCTCCCACTAAGCACAGGTTGGGGCAATTTGGCACTCGGATTCCTAGAAAACAGAGTTCCTAGAAAACTACTTTCAGCCGCTGGTTTCGGAGGGCCCCTGAGCCGCACTGGGGCATCCGCAGAGTGACACACCTGCATGCATCCCGCACCACTTCCGCCAGCAGCCTGCAGCTCTCCCGCCCGCCCGCCTGCCCACTTGGGCAAGCTATTTGGTCGGCCTGCCCTTCGGGGCTTTCTTGTAATAGCTTCTGACCCATAATATGCTTTCTGCCTGGCCACAGGGGATTGTTTGCAGACCTTCTGGAGGGTTAATAAATAAATGATGGGCATCTTTCTGGCCACAGGAAACCATCTCAAGGTCAATGAGATTGCAGAGCAGGGCTTTACAGAGCTTGCTAAGGTTTAAAAAAATCACCAGCTTCCACTAACCACACCGCCTCTTCTCTGAAACTTTGAAGCCTTGCTGCTGCAAAAAGGAGCGCAATTAAGCCTCGATAAAATTTTAATAGCGGGAATTATGCACTCTGCAACCAGCCTACAATTAGCCGTTGCTATGCTACGGGCAGAACCTAATCACGATAATGAGGCAAACAAAGGGAGAGAATTAATCAGGGCTGTAAGGTTAGTGCACAGCCGGTTCCATCTCAGAGCGCTGATTTCTGAAACACAGCAGTGGGGCCCCTGGGAAATCTCAGTCCTACACAAGGTTAGATTAGCTGGTGTGGGGTGATTGTGTGTGGTGTGTGCAATCTTCTGAGCAGGGAATGCTACATGCAATGTCATTCCTACCACCACCATGAAGATGCATTCATTTACAAACATGATGATGCCCCTGCTCTGTGTAGGAGACCATGCTAGATTCTGTGAGAGACATACTGCTATGCAAGACGCCAGCTTGCCCTCTAGGACTTGGCTGTTCCAGCTGTTGTCCTTGGACCAGCAGTAGCAGCAGCAGTAGCACCCGGAGCTTGTTAGAAATGCGGGATCTCAGGCCCATGTCAGACCTTCTGAATCATGGTTAGATTTTAACTGGTGATCTGTAGGCACACCGCAGTTGAGACACCCTGCTCAAGGAGATTTCAAGCTAGTAATAATAACAGCTGTTATTATAATTACAACTATTGTTTCTGCCAGATTTTGTGTGAGGCATTCTACATGTATGAATATTTAATTTAAACGTCACCACAACCCTATGAGGTTCCCCCCATTGGGCACATGAAGAAACTGGGGCTCAGAGAAGTTAAGACACTTGTCCAAGGTCATCGAACTAGTAGGAAGAGGAAACTATCATAATTCCAGGGTTTCCTGATTGTAAAGCCTGGGTTCTTAGTCCCTGGTCCAGAATGCCTCCAATCACACATAGATTGAAGGTAAACAAAGATAATCACAATTCAGATTAGCATATGATAAAGGGTCATTAGTGAGTTAAAACTGGAGAATAGTTTTAAGAGACCATAAAGGGGTCATGGTCCCTTTTGGTTGAGGTGATGAGAAATGGAGGAAGTAGCCTCTGAGCTAAAATTTGAACAAGTAGGATTTATCTAGATATAATGGTGGGAAGGGCACTCTAGGCAGCAGGATCAGCATAAGCAAAGCACAATGACTTAAAGGCATGAATAATGCCTGTGGGACTAATGAGAAGAACACTTATATGATACTAGTTGCCTGGTGCACGATTTCTTGTACATTGATAGGAAATTAATTAGAAGAAATATTTTAATATCGCTATTCGCCCTTTCTCTATAATAGTGTCAACCAAATTCACGATCAACAATGACAGATGGAAACACATGCGTGTGATTGGCGCCTGTGAGCTTTATATGTATTGCCCATGTGCAAGTCAACTTAGCCTTTTATAGATATAGAATAAACTTGCTTAATTAGACCTGCTTTCTGATTTAGCTAAACTTTTTCCAGCCCAGTGAAGCGCCCCAACTTCTCTTTCAGGTAATTGTCAGCAACACAGCAGTAAATACCAACACAAAGCAGATTACTATTGTAGATCACTCAGGGAGAACAAAGGGTAAAATATTTAACTGCAGCAGTGTTTGGCTATATTCTGTGCAGTGAGAAAACCTGAAGTCATTTTCAAGGTCCACCATTTCTTACTTCTTTTCAGTCGGGTCAAGTTTCTAAGCTTTCTAAATCTCCATTTTCTGGCTAATGAAAAGAAAATAGGATT
>NW_005355833.1:2931539-2940488 GCF_000412655.1 Myotis brandtii | reverse complement strand
AGTCTCCTATCTACCTACTCCAGGACTTCTGTGAGGATAAAATGAGATGAGACATGGAAAAATGCTTCACAAACATTTGGTTAAAGTGTAAAATGTTTGCACCTGGCTATAAAGCAAGTCGTGTTCCTGGGCTGCAGAAACTGCAAGGAGGCTAGTCACTAGGGAGAAGAAGCCAGTGTTATTATGTGACGTCATTACCTGGCACCCACAGTGACTGGTTCCTGGCTAGGCTGGGCTGTGGGCTGCATTTTGCGCCATGGGGTCTCAGCAGTGTTGGCTGCGATTTGGTGGGCTGTCACTCCGGGGTGGTGGCGGGGCCTGTGTCCCACTTGGGGGAAGCCAAGTGTTGCTTTGTGGGTGTCAGGTCCGTGGTGCCATTTCTCTGTAAATGGCCAGTGTGCATCACAGCAGCTCCTGTGTTGAGCATCTGCCCCCTGGTGGTCAGTGTGCATCATAGCGGATGGTCAGAGGGTCACTTAACATATTAGCCTTTTATATATATAGATGTGTGTGAGGTAGGACTGGATTATGGAAGGTCTTGAATGTTAAGCTAAACGTTCAAACATCATTAGGAGGTGATGAGGATCCATGGAGAGAGTCTGAGTTGGAAGTACATCATGGTCTGGCCAACCTCTAGAAAAAGCTCCTTTGCATAGAGAAGAAGACCCGAGGGAATGGTACCATGGGTCTGTGGGGTCTGGACTGATGGGGGGTAAGTGAGATCAGAAAGTAAGGGGTGCTGAGAGATCCTCTGTGAGGATGGGGTACAGGTCACTGGGATTAGTCAGGCTCTGAGTCAGAGGGAAAGATGCTTTGGGGAGAAAAATGACAGCAGGGTTTGAGATGTATGACATTAGACATGATTCACAGCCTCTCATCAGTAACATCAATGTTCATTTCACAGACATTTACTGAGAGGGACAGCAACATGAATAAGGCACAGAGCAAACAAGTGACAGCTCGTAGGACCTGAGGACCACAGGTAGGCCAAGCTCAGTGCTGCACAGGCATTGGCCTTCGAACCCTTCTACAGCCTCCTGCAGTGACTTGCCACCCAGTCTCTCAAAACCCAGGATGCACATTAAAATCACCTGGGGAGCTTGAAAAAAAATACCAAGACCTGTCTGCCAAAAAAAAAAAAAAGATGTGTGCATTATTACTGAGCTGAGTGAGGGTCTTGGTCCAAGGCAGTGAGGTCTCAGATGAATCTTGGTGAAACCTCCAATTCTGTTGATGACTTTCAACCAAAGACCACCAGGAACACATCTGCAGTTAAACAAGTTGAATTTATTCCTCATCGCAGGGAGGAGAACATACCCTGTGGGGAATTATAGGTGCATTCTCCACATGAGAAGGTGTTAGAAAGAATCTGTTACAGCAGGCTTTGATGGGGTGACTTGGGGGAGGATCTAAAGAAGTGTGTGGGGGGTATTCTAGATTGAATGGCTTCAGAAAGCAGGACAATTGTGATTAAATATCTCAATGAATCTCATCTATAGGGAGGGGAGATTAGAATGAAGACAAAGTTGAAATGCATAGAGATAGCAGCCACTCATCTTGGCCAAGAGAAGGGGTATTTGGTATTTGGTGGGCAGTAGAATGACCTTGGTTTTGTCTGTGCTTAGACAAAATCTTGATGTGGCCTTGCTTCATCTCATTTTATCTTGATCTCTGAGTAAACTTGTCTGAGGTTAGGATTCTGTGAAATCATTTCTATCTAATAGGAGCATAGCCTGGCTTAACTCTGAGTGTCAGGCCAGCTTCTCCTTCTTCTTTTTTTAATCTTTATTGTTGAAAGTATTACATATGTCCCTTCCCCTCCCCTCCTCCCCATTGACCCCCTCCAGCCGCAGGCCAGTTTCTGAATGTCAGGGGCTGCCAATTTTTCTCTCTCACACCCTTCTTACTAGTCTCCACGCCCATCCTCCCCACCACCTGCAAAGGAAAGAGAGGACAGAGTAGAAGAAAAAAGGAAAGAGTGAAGAAGGTTCAACATTAAGAAAGCGAAAAGAAGAGGAAAGAAGGAAACGTGAGAGTGGGCTTGGGGGAAATAAACCTTATGGATTCTGTTCTCCACACTGAACCACACCTCAGCTGAATGTGGGTAGCGGGGCAGGAGGGCCCTGCAGCCAGCCCTCACTTGTTAGCAGTGACCTTGCTGCCCATCACCCCTCAGAGGGAGGGTTCCTTCCCACCATCTGTTTGGCATTGGGCAATTGGTGATGCTCAGCTTGGTGTGAAGGGAAACCTGTTCATGAAAGGGGAGCCAGGCCTGCAGGTGTGTGTGTGTGTGTGTGTGTGTGCTCACTCTGGCTTAGAGAAATCTTGGCCAGACTGTTCCCTAGGCAGGCTGACACCCAAGGTGTGTGTGCTGAGGGCTCTCCCTGAATCAGAGCAGGTGTCTGCAGCCTCCCTCCTGCACTCCAGCTTATCAAGAGAAGGAGGGGATGTGCACCTGAGCCCTTTAATACCCCCACCTGGCTCAGAGGCCCCTGGGAGGCCGGCGCCATTCCTCCACGTTGGAGCTGGCTCTGTGGAACTCTGATGATTCCAGGACCTTGGAGGCAGCGGGGTCCAGGTGACATCAAACAGGTCACGTCCACTGTACCTTTCTGGTCTTGGCTCAGGCTTTCCCTCTTCCTGGAAAGCCTGTACCTACCCCGCCCTACTCAGCCTTCAAGACTGAATGCAAATGTCTGCCTCCCTGGCAGAATGGATGGTCCCCTCCTCCATGCTCCCAGAGGGAGGCCTCTCCGGATTCTCACGTTGTCCTTGTTATGATGTGCTCCTCACCTGAGTGTCTCTCTTACCAGACGGGGAGCTGGCTTATTTATTGCTTGGTCCCCAGCCCTTGGAAGTTGGCCAGATCTTTGTAGCCATTTGATAAATCACTGTTTGCAACAGGAAAGGAAGGGAGGAGTGAGAACTCACTTGCCATTCTGAACACCCAGCGATATCCTAGGGAGTGGGGCGCCGGAGCCCTCCCTCTGGCAGCTGGGTTGGTCTGGTTGCTGTTGAAGACTGGCAGGGGTTCCTCACCTGGCTGAGCTGCAGCTGGTCCCCTGCCCCTTTCTCTTCCCGTCTTACCCGGAGCTTTGGTGGGGTCCAGAGGGAAAGAGGCAGGCGTGGGAGAGTCCTAACTGAGGAAGAATCTAGGCCTCGGAGAGCAGCAGGTGTCTCCGTGTTGGTTCAGAAAGGCCTCAAAGGAAGGGGTGAGTGGCAGGTGGTTCCCCTGCTAACACAATTGAATCTGCAATTCCTGTTGCTCTCTAGAACCAGCTTCTCACCGAAGCCACAGAGAAAACCAAAACCTAAAGCGAAGTTCCCAGGGCAATCAGATGAAGAACTTGGGGATTAGGAAACACAGCTCCCCACTCCCCCCTCCAGCTAGTGCAGACCTACTTCAGCACCAGCCTGGGGCGCTGGCTTCCTGGGCAGACACTGGGCTGTTGTCTCCTGGCCCTAATCTGGCCCTCAGGGGGACCTGTGTGCCATAATGTTCCACTAGAGCTGGGCCTCCTCTTTGCAAACTCAAACCGAACAGCGTTTCATGATGCACTCAGCACTGGGGCTTCAGTGGGGGCACTGAATGAAAATGATGGTCACACGTGCATAATGACCCACAGCATTTGTAATTGGTGAGACACTAAAGAGAGACAGTTAACATGGGAGGGTATCCTTTCCTCTTTCTTTTTCAGTTTGAGATGAGCACAGTGGTCAGTACCTCAGTACTAGCCAACCTGTCAAATCTTACCTCTGGCTATGGCGGAAGCCACAGAGACCTTGTTTCAGATTCAGAGCTCCAGCCAAGGGAAGGGAGAAGCAGTGAGAAAGTTGGGAATAACATTTGCAAAGTCCCCAAGTCCACCCCCAAAGGGCAAGATCTTGGCACTAATGGTTTCAAAGAGGCCTCTCAACATAGTGGAATGAGCGAAGACCTGGAAGTCATGTAGATCAGGGTTCAAATCCTGACTCTACCACCTCCTAGTTCTGGGATCTTAGACAAAGCACTTGAACTCCCCAAGCTTCTGTTCCATACTCTGTTCCAAAGAGATCATGGCCCTCCTCCAAGGCTGTTGGGATTTGGATTAAATTAAAGGAGATGTCCTCTGGGAAAAGAGGGGGCAGAGGCCTGCCATATTGGAGATGCCCAAGAAAGAAAGTCCCCTTCCCTCCACCCTTCCCCCTCCCCAGGATAGGAGCATGCCCTCCCAGCACCCTTCCTGCCAACACACCAGACAGCCTGGTTTCTCCGAACATTACATATCCAGGAATTCACCTGTATCTAAACACTCTGTGGGTATGTCCTTGGCGAAGAGGAAGCAGCTGGCTGGAGGAGGTGGTCCGTGCATTCCAAATATTGACTCTTCCCTGTGTAAAGCGGAACTTCTAATTTGTCCTGAAGGACAGCCATCCAACTGCAGGGAGGGCCGGGAGCTGGAGCAGGCTGGGATTGGATGAGAGTTTTTCCTTCCTCATCATGATTTTATCGACCTAATCGCCTCTCTGTCCAGACTTCCAGCTTCAAGTTTTCAGCTTCAAGTGAGTCATCTCAAAGGCCACTCCCATGAGCCCCTCCTCGGCTATTTAATTGGAGAGGGGGTGCTGGAGGTCCCAGTGCCTTAATTGCATTTGTTAATGGGTAGGTGCAATTATCCCTGCCACACGTCTGCACACTGCCAGGCAGACAGGAGATGATTAAGGGGATCTTTAAAGCTCCAGCTCCCTACAGCCCTCTCCACTAATTGAGCAGTGAAGGAAATGATATTGAGCTCCCCCACTCCTTTCTTTAAATTAGCTCCTGGCTGCAAAGTCCTCCTTGGATCAGTGTGTGGGCCACATGGCCCAGAGTCTTCCGTTCCAACCCCATCCGTCACCCATCACTTAGGCACAGGGCCCAGCCAGATCGCCAGTGGTCCATCCATCACCCACAGCCTGGGAGTGGACTGGGGGCGGGGAGGTTCCTTCAGTGCCCCACAGGGTGATATCATCCAGCCTGACTGTTACATCTGACTTAACCGAGAGGGGGCCTGACGGTGTCCCACCGTCCTCTGACCTTGGCCACCTGAGCTTAGCCCCAGTCTGGGCTGCCATAGTCACTTGTGGATGGGCCCCTGCTCCCTGATTTAGTGTGTTCTCCAGCCAAAGTGATCAGCTTGCATCATAAATGGGGGCCAAGCACTAATGTTAAAAACCTTGGGAGACTAGATTTTGGATGGTGAGCACACAAAGCAATATACAGATGATGGATTATAGAATTGCACACTTGAAACTTATACAATGTTACTAACTTATATAATGTCACCCCAAGAAAATCATAATAAAAAAACCCCTTTAACAGCTTCCCAATTTACCCAGAATGCAATCCAAGCCCTATGTGATGGCCTACAAGGCCCCAAGTGGCTTGGCGCCTGGCACACTCTTCCTCCTCAACCTGTGTCTCTCTAGCTCTTGCTTACTAAGCTCCAGCTACACTGGTCTTTTCATTCCAGTTCCCAAACATTGCAAGCTCCTCCAGGACCTTTGCACATGCTCTTTCCTCTGCTGGGAAGAATCTGCCCTCACACTTTGCATGGACAGTCCCTTCTCATCCATCCTTCCTGTCTCCATTTAAATATTGCTTGAGAGAGGTCTTTTGTCCTACTGTGACTGCCATATTGAAGTCACTTTATATCTTCTTAGTCCTTTTTAAAAATACTTGTTTATTTTTTTCAAAACATATGTCACATTTTTTTCATTATTGTAGTTTTGTTCCTCTGCTATATATTTTTGTGGTGTTTCTGTCTCTCTAGGCTATTTGAATGTCCCTGGCAGTCCTGCTCTCTCCCTTCCCATCCTAGTCCTAACCTCTCACACAAGTCCCGGAGGAGCTGTGGTGAAGGAGAGACAGCAGGCTCCACAAGATCAGGATTATTCTTTTAGCTCACTGTTTGTACCCCAAAGGCCGATTGGAGTACTTGATACATCCTCACTTATTCAGCAAATATTTATTAAGCATCTACTACATGCCATATGTTTTTTTAGGTACTGGAGATACACCAGTGAACACACAAGAGTAAACTCTTTGCCCTCTGGATCTTACAATCTACAGGGGACAGAAGAGGCAGGGAATAAACAATGAACATAATAAATAAATCAGATAAAATTTAGAAGGTGACTAGGGTTCTTTCTACTAACTAAGGCTAATGATGAATAATTCTCTGTGATCCTGAGAATTAAATATTGCATTAAAAAAAAGCTGAAAAGGAAGGCAGTGTGTGTGTGTGTGTGTGTGTGTGTGTGTGTGTGTGTGTATTGAGGTGTGGAAGGTCAGGTAAGAGGGTAGATAATATGATACCATTGAGATGTGGGTGCATTTTGTTCCCATGAAAATGAAGACTGCCAACTTACAGCTTCCTTCTGGATGTCCATCCTCTAATGGCCACTTGAGTTGACTCAAGCTCCTCTGGGTAGCACCCCCCGTTCATGCTTCTTACATTTCCTTCCTAGGAACTTTCCCGCCCTGTGTCCCATCACAGCATGGTGCAGCCAGGTGAGCTCGGCTTTTGCCTGCCTGGCATTCATTCCCATTTCTTCTGGAAAGAGCATCTCACGTTTTCCTTGCAAACCACTCCCTATCCCATTGGATATAGGCTTGGTAGAACTGTCAATCACAGCCTCTGCCTTCTCCCACTCAGCAGGTGGCACTGGGCCCAGGCCCTCGAACTCGAGTCCTAAATGGAGAGACAAAAAGATTTAAAACCCAAAGTTCATTCATTCTGATGATTGTCCATTCATTCCTGCCACCCAGACCCTCGCAGCTGCTCTGCTTGTCACACGTCTCACTTTTCCTTTCCTTCTGGAGCCGCAGTCCCTTGGTACATTCTCTCTTGGCTAGGAAGATAGGGTTGGTTTTCATTGCTTGCAGCTGGCTGACCCACAGTACCAACTGATATGGTTGCAGATAAGTGTGCTTATTTGTTAGTGGATGAACTTGGGCTAGAAACCCATGTTTTTGGACCTCAACTTCCTTGTCAGGAAAATGAGGACAATAATAGCATATTCTTCTTCGGGTTGTTGTGAATATTAAAAAGACTTGAAGTGTCTGCATATGAACGTGCCTGGCAGTCCTGCCCTCGCCCTTCCCATCCTAGTCCTACCCTCTCACACAGTCCAGGAGGAGCTGTAGTGAAGGAGAGACAGCAGATCCCACAGAGGTTGCTATGGGAACCCCAGCCACATGTGCAACAACCAGAGGGTGCCTGCAGCTGCTGGGGGGCTGGCTGTACTGACTACCTTTTGGAGCAGAAAGGCTCAGCTGTTCCTGTCTCCCCAGGCCCTAACTCAGCTTGGTTCACAGAACTCCAAACAGAGCAGCTGTTGAGCCTGGGGAGACAGGAAGAAGAATAACTCTGTGCAGCTCTCAGCTTCCAGTCTCAGGGGAGGCTGAGGGGAGAACATTACTCAGCTTAGAATTCGCAGACTGGAAACCAGCCTTCAGGAGCTATGGAGTCAATCAATCTAACAACGAACCTTTAGTGCATCAGTTCTGAGAGCCCAGCACTGAACCAGATAGGTGGTGAGGGGGACAGAGATGAGAAAATCTTATTGGATGACCTTAATGGAACTAGAAGTAAATACAGCAATTACAATCGTCATGAGGCTGTGACTGACAGTCCAATAGCCAATGAAATAAGGAGTGGTCCCCAAAGAAAACTTGGGATGCTGTTTCCAGGGAGGCCAATATAGCACCCTCCATGTGTTAGCCAACCAGCTAAGTTCTTCAGATACATCCCTATAGTCATACCATAAACTCTGCCAGGAAGTAGCAGCACACCCTCTTACCCCTGTGAAGGCTGAGTGCAGAGAAGTTAAAACACATTCCAGGAAAGATCACCTAGCGTGATCCAATTATCTTACAGACGGATTCATTTATGCACTCACACTCAGAGCTCAGTTGAGCACCTGGTATGTGTTGAGCTCTGTACTAGACATGCTTAGAGTCAGTAGAAGGTTGTGCACTCAGTTGACGATGATACTGGTGAGGGCCAAAGAAAGGACTGTGAGGGCTATGGGACAGGCCAATGGCAATGCCTTGAGTGTCAGGGTAAAGGGGGGCCATGTTGGCTGAGTGGCTACTTGAGCGCAGGAAATGACAGAAGTGGAGAGAAGGGAATTTCACATGCTGAGCCCGGGGTGAGCAAAAGCATGAGGTGTGGGGCAGGGCATCTTCTTCCAGGAGGCCCTCAGCTGGAGCACTGGGTGCCCAGGGTTCCATGCCAGGGGCTGATGCCAGATCATGAGCTGAAGCCAGGCTACAAAGGGCCTTGTATGAAGCCAAATGATTGGAACTTCATCCTGTAGGAAAGGGGAGGTCTCTGAAGGGTTTGAAGCTGGGAATGATGCAGTCAGAGTTCCCTGATACCCCGATGACCCCTGCTCTTGTGAGTTGGATGGACAGAAGAGTGGGCCCCAATAGGAATAGGATCCAGCCAGGAGACTGTTGCTACTGTCCCGTGGTCCAGCTGGGGATTAAAGGGGCTCAGGCTGTATCAGGGGTTGGGAAGGGGGACAATTAGGAGGGATTTCAGAGATGGAATCAGTAGATTCTCATTGGCAGGAAGCTGAGGACAAAAATATGTTCCTTGCCAGGAACCTCTAGGTATGTTTGTATGTGTAGGTATGTGACTATCTACATACATGTTGTGTGCACACATGCCTATGCTTACATGTGTGTGAGGCTGCTGCCTAGATGCACGTTGGAGCCATGTATGCACCTGTGCATATGAGAGGTTCTGTGCTCCCAGGCACATTTGCACGGCAGTATTTGTGTCTGCCTGTGGCCTGTGTGTCTGTCTGCTGTTCTCAGTCCATCTGGGAAGCCCCCACCCCCTTTTTGAGCTCCAGGCTCAGTGCAGAATTCTGTGTGCCATGCACCCCCAGGGACTTAAGTTGCTTTAGGCTCCCACT
>NW_005355833.1:2925599-2931485 GCF_000412655.1 Myotis brandtii | reverse complement strand
TGATGCTGCAGCATGAACCCTGAGGCTGTTCTTCAAAGAGAGCAACTGAGGGTAGAAAGAAAGAAAGTAAACAGCAGGATTCAAACTGTGAACTAGCCCTGCCCCTGCTCCGGCCTTGGCCCAGGGACACCGCCCTCGCCCGCCCCAACACCCCCACCCCCCAAAAGACAGGCTTTGAAATTTGCCAGCTGCATTTTCTGGCCAGGATGGGGGTCAAGGGGTGTGCCACTGAAAGGGGTTCTTGGAACAAAAGATGAGCAGGGCTAAGGGAGGGGGCTGGGGAGCTGTCCCCTTCCGTGCAGAGGTTCCTACAGCTTGGGGCGTCCCTTTGCTGTGTGAAATAGGCTGCTAATGGGCCTGTCCTCAGGGGCACAGACAGAGGAGCCCTCCCTCCTTTCCTTCCTTCCTTCCTTCCTTCCTTCCTTCCTTCCTTCCTTCCATACATTTCTAGAACATGTATGTGATCACACATACCATGCTAAGAGGTTTGCAATTTCTTCCAGCAGGCCCTCTGCTAGGGCCAAAGTGAACAAAACAGATGCAAAAATCCTGCCTTCATGCAGCATATGCTCAAGTGGTGAACCCAGGAGACAGTCATTAACCAAATGAATATGTAATTACAAAGGGAAGCGGGGTGTGGAATCATTCACTTGCGTTTGCTCTTCCTGCCACAGACACTCCCCCAGCACGGGTGGCAGCCCAGCGTTCTGTTCCCAGAGGCCTTTGTGCTGCCTGGTGAGCTGGGAGCTACAGGCTGCAGTTTGTTGCCAAGCACCCAGAAGACACCCTCCCCTTCCTGACTTTTGTTTTGTGAAAAACACATTTTCAGGGGAATTATGCTGCATTGTCTGAGAGAGGGAGTGCTTGGATGGAGCAAGATAGAAGCAGCTGGAGGAGAGAGTTGGGGAGCGTCTCCCAGCCAAAAAAATGGCAGGCTTGGGAGGTGGGGACCATGCCCTGATGGGACCTTGGAGGGAAGTGGCCATCGAGGACCCCACTTGTCACACAGACTGCCAACCTTGGCAAAGATACAAATAGTCACACACACACACACACACACACACACACACACTCAGGTGTATGATTGGCAAGGACACTAGAGGCTCCAGTGTTTGGGATCTAGGAAATATGGGCATAGCTGTTACGTGTGGCTTTGAGGGTAACATGTAGACAGAGGACCTAGCCTGAATGATGTGGATTCTGTAGGGCCCTGAGACTTGCTTGAATGGGGAGGAGCCCCAGTGTCAACCAAGATGGCGTTTCCCACCCTCACGGCCACCCCCAGTTCCTCACGTATTTCTCCCCACTTGTTATTCAAACTCTTTCCTGCTAAAAAACAAAAACAAAAAACAAATAAACAAACTCTTTCCTAGCTTCTGAACACTGTGAGGAGCTGGGTGAGAAATACTATTGGGAACTTGTGAGGATTCAACGAGATAATCCACGTGCAGCCTTTAGTACAGTGCCTGGCAGTGCCCAGTAAACATCAGCTATTGTTACTTATCACCTCTCCAAGTTCAGGGAAAGTGAGAACAAAGGCCCAGGGGCGTGGGGGTGCAAGGCACATTCTAATAGTTTGATTACACACAGTGAGTGCAGTGCCGGGCTCAAGCTAGGGAAGTCACTTAGGATCTAGAATATGTATGTCATCACATGTGCCATGCAAAGCGATTTGCTCCGGCAACCCACGGGAAGTGTTTTTTAAGCAGGAGTGTGTGTTTTTACAGAGCCCGCTCTGCCACAGTGTGGAAGATGGATCTGAGTGGGGAGAAACTCAAGGACGTGCTATTACATGTCATTGACCCTGTTTAATGAGGACAGACGTTAGTATCTGGTCAAGCCACATAAGGAGACCGGGAGTCTAATCTATTTTCCAACAACATCTCATTTTTAGTGAGTAAGCAACATTAGAAACATGTTAATTACACTGCCAGGGAAGCGATACAGCAGGAGGGGAAAACAGAAAATAGAAAATCTGCCGATGCGGCTGCAGGTCAGTGATTCAATGTAGAAGTTTCTGTAACGCTGACACCTCTCCTCTCGATCCCATGTTCCACCGACTGAGCCCACGGGGTCTGTTTCTCGGCCTGTGCATTACTTAGGGCTCGGTATTGCAGGCAGCAAAGCAAACAAATGCCATCTCTGCT
Organism: Myotis brandtii; assembly: GCF_000412655.1. Classification (NCBI taxonomy): domain Eukaryota; kingdom Metazoa; phylum Chordata; class Mammalia; order Chiroptera; family Vespertilionidae; genus Myotis; species Myotis brandtii. The sequence continues at coordinate 2,929,338 of NW_005355833.1, read as the reverse complement.
CCCACTGACTTACACAGTACAGGGACGTTATTGACTTTCGTAACTGAAAAGCCCAGGGGTAGATGGAGCTTCAGGCGAGGCTTGATCTTGTGGCTCAAACAATGTCATCCACGACCTGGTTTCTCTGTCCTGCCATCCACTGTTTAGGCGTCATCCCCGGGCCTCCCTTAGCGCTCCCGCAGTGGCTCCAGGCTTTCCCCTCCCAATTAATGGCTGCATCAGTGCCTGACTTCACACCCTTACCCTCCTCTCTCCAAGCCAAGCGGGAGTCTCTCTTCTGGTGGAAGAGGTTCTCTTTCCCAGGATGGCCTCCCTCACTCACACCCAGGTCTCCTTGCTTCCAATCCAAACCACACTCGACCGCAGGAAAGACAAAGAAGAAAGGATGGCGTCCCAAAGAAAAGTGCTCTCAAAAAGTGGGTATGGACACGGGGCCACCATGGCATCACCTTCTCCGTGTGTCCTCCTTACCTCCTATGGCCCCTCCTCTTAGACATTGGGGCTCCTCCTCTTGTCACTCCTTTAATAGGGTCCTCGAGTTGCTGCCTTGGGGCTTCTCTCTCCTGAGTTGTCTCACCCTCTCCTGCCTTCCCTGACCACCCATCTGTTGATGACCCCTGAATCCACACCGCAGTCCAGATGTCACTCCTGTGCCATGAAACCATAGACCCAACTGCCTTTGGGACCTGTGCCCTCAGAGGTGCCACTGGGGCCTGAAACACCACATATCCAACACCCAATTCAGTCTCACTCCCGCAACCACACGGCTCCAAAGCTACTTTCCTGTGTGTTCCCACCACCACCACCACTGAGCCAGAAACCTGCTCATCCTTGACCCCTTCCCCTCCCCCTGTCCCCTAAATGTAATCAAGTGCCAGGCCATACATTTCTCAGAATCCATCTACCTCTGTGCCTCACTGCCAGTGTGTTAGGTGTTCAGGAGGTACTGGGGGACCAATGGTGTCTATTTCAGCCGAAGCCCACTCCCTCAGCCGAGGGACCTCCCCACTGCTGCCTCGGCCAGCTGAGTGGCCTTGTGCTGAGGGCAGGGCCTATATCTTCACGGATGCACTGACCAGAGCCCAGGACAGCGCCTGGTGGTTAACAACTTCCACAAAAATGTGCAGAATGAACAAACAAATGAATTCAAGAGAAAAGAATAAGAGGATTCTTCTTGGAGAGGAGAGCCAACATTTCTGGGGGCTGGGGAGAGCAGGAGGTGCCTCAAACCACCTGTGCTGGCCTTGGGCATGTGTCCCCTCCTCATGCCGTGCTCAGCAGGCCGAGGGGTGCCCGCCCCCCGCCAGGCACAGGGGCTGCAGAGAGGCTCCTGGTGTGAGGCAACCATTCGAGCAGAGGGTTCCTAAAGGCCCTTCAAATCTCTGGGCCTCAGGATTGCAAGGGTTTGGCTTTTCCTTTAAGCTCAGTACAGTTAGCCCCAGTTACCACCTGGAGCAGCTAAAAATGGAATTGCTCCATTTCTTGTTTGAATTCACCTGAAAACTAGCACATCGCAGCAGGGGCTCTGGGGACAAAGTGGGCTGGTTCCTCCCCTCCCCGGGTCACGGGTGGTGGGCATGTGGGCTAACAACACCTAGGATTTCAGCTGCTGCAGTGACACTAAAATGTGTATCGGGGAGGAGGCAAATGTGCCTGCTTGGCTGTAAAAGGCTCACAGACTTTATTAACCTTCTGTGACTTGGCAGAGACAGCACACTGGTGGCAGCCACACAAATGTGAAAGTAGATATGTGTCTGCGCGACTTAGGCTTTCTCTATGAGCTCTCTGTACTCTTACAGACAAGGACTTGCTCTTACCTCTCTCTTCAGTGGAACAAGGGCCTCCTTTGCCCTTGACAGGATCTGAAAGAAAGGTAAGGAAGGAGAAGAAAACCTGGGTTCGTTGTGCTCCTGCCTGGGCCAGTCTCCATGCCGCCTATGCACCTCACAAGGATTATCTTATTTAAGCCTCACAGTAACCCGAAAACAAGCATCCTCACCATCACTGTTTTCACAGATGAAGAGACAAAGGCCCAGAGAAGATCCCAGACTTGTCAAGGATAATGAGTGGCACAACTGGGACCTGAATGCAAATCTGTTCTCCCCATAGCCCCAGAGGCGCCAGGCTGATGACACAACCATGTTTAGAGCTTAGGGCCGTGGTGACTCAGTCACAGACGCCAGGACCCAGGGGACTGGCCGTTTATTGCATTTCGTTTGGCTCTAGCTCCCCTGAGTAGTAAACCTTACAGAACAGCCCAGTGCTTCCTGTTGGCGAGAAGATAATACAGTTAAACCCCAATAGATTCTCAGCCAGATTTGTCCCTATGTGGTCCACCTTTTGTTATGCTGGCTAAATTTCTTTTATTTTTTTTAAAGACAGAAAGGTACCAAGAAGAAAAACAAAAAATAGGTCATAATCTCCCTGGTCAGATTAGCCTTTGTTGACATTTTTTTAAAAAAAATCTATTAACTACACTTATGGTGGTCATCATTTTGCACTGTATACAGCTATCACGTCATGTTATACACTTAAAACCAAGGCAGTGTCATATGTCAATTATAACTCAATAAAACTGGAAAAAATTCAAAGTATAAGTTTAGAAAATTCAAATAGCAGGAACATTCTTTAAATTAAATGCCATTCCCCTCTAGTCCTCTCCTAAAGACAATCTCTGCTAATATTTTCTCACAAGAAATCCCTTCCAAGAAGAAGAAATATGTATCACCCTGTATGTGTGACTCTATTTTGTTTTTTAACACAAATGGGGTCATTCGATTCCCCCTAGATGTTCTGTGGTTTGATTTTTCTCACTCAGTGACATATCTGACAGGGTCTTTCCACTTCAGCACAAAGCCATCCACTCTTTATTTCCTGAACACACACACTGTTCATAGTCTTTGCTCATTGAAAAATCTGGTTTGGGTCTTTTTCTTATTAAACACTTTGTAAATTAAAGAAATTAGTACTTGGTCAGCTTTATGTGCTATTGTTGTAATGTACCCCGCGAATCACAGAAGGACACCTCAAGAAGTCGAATTAAGGAGTCATATTTTTGAAAATCCGCGACTACGAGGGGGCATTTCGCTCTCCCAAATCTCGAAGTGATAAGATGGCCGAAATACCAGATTTATATGGGCAAAAATCACAAAGGTATTGATTATATCCCAGGGTTTGGAATGAGGACCCTGGTTTGCACAAAGCAGTTACAGAAGCAAGATTGAGCCGATTAGTTATCTACAAAGATTAATTATAGTTTTGGGTCTTTGAACCACTGAGTTGACAGAAACACATTATCTGGAACCCTCAGGTCTTGGGATAATTGTGCCGTCCTGGTTCCCAGGTACAGAGGAATTTGCTTTTTAAAACCAGTAAGATCACAATCAATGGGATATTCACATTACAATCAATAAGGCATTCAATCAAATGGGATGATTTATACAATTCAGAAAATCAAAGCAACTTTTCTATTGTTAAAAAAAGCAAATAAGTACAGAAGCCAAACAGCAGGATTGAAGTTAAACTATAGTTTCTATCTGAGATGATTGCTACCATACTTCACTATAAATATGTTTCCCCTGATTTTCACTGCTTAACTCAAATAAATGTTGGTATTTCTTGTTTCTTTTTTAAAAATTTTTTATTGATTAAGTTATTACATATGTGTCCTTATCCCCACATTCCCCCCATTCCCCACTCATGCCCTCACCCCACTGTTGTCTGTGTCCATTGGTTAGGC
>NW_005355833.1:2879853-2922861 GCF_000412655.1 Myotis brandtii | reverse complement strand
TGTTGTTATTTCACCTCTTTCATTTCTGATTTTGTTTATTTGGGTCCTCTCTCTTTGCTTCTTGGTGAGCCTGGCTAGGGGTTCATCAATCTTGTTTATTCTTTCAAAGAACCAGCTCTTCGTTTCATTGATCTTCTATATTGTGTTTTTGGTCTCTATGTCATTCATTTCTGTTCTGATCTTTATTATCTCCTTCCTTCTGGATCCTGTAGGCTTTTCTTGTTGCTCTCTTTCTAATTCTTTGAGTTGTAGAGTTAGATGATTTATTACCACTTTTTCTTGTTTTTTGAGGAGATTATATATACATGGGGGGAAATACCACAGAACCAATAGATAAATAATCAAACAAAGCAAACAAACAAAAATAATGATAATGATAAAAAAATAAAATAAAAAATACAAACACCAACCCCCCAGCAAAGAGGGTGGGGGCAGAATCTGTAGATGCTGAGCTTATATATAGAAGATAAGGTTAAGAATTGGATGAATATAGGAAGGATCTCAATTCAGTATAGAGGAAGTAGGAAGGGGATGGGTGAATAAGAGAAAAGAGAACAAGAAAAAAAATAATAATAAATTTACATAAAATTTGATTTCAAAAATGGCAAATAAAATAAAATAAAATAGATTGATGGAAAAATTATGTGAAAAAAATAGAAAATAAAGCAACAAACAAAAACTGGAAAACAAAGAAAAAAGAAAGAAAAGAAAGAAAAAAGAGAGAGATAACAAACTAATAAAAAATAAAATAAAATAAAAATGAAAAAGTGAAGTGTTCCTTTGGCTGGCATAAGACCCCAACCTTCTGTACTGTAGTGTTTCCCAGGTTCTGATTGCTGGGACTTAAAGTCTCTCTTTAGTCCAGTCCCTTTGGACTCTCAGAGACTATTTAGGTTGTTTTTGTTTTTAATCCTTTGTACCATTCAGGGTGGAATCTGGGTGTGGCTGTATTGGTTGCCTGGATACTGGAGGGAGGGGCTATCTCTTCAGGACAAAATGGCTGCCCAGGTCCCGGGCTCAGGCATGACTCAGCGCCAGACTCCCTGCCACTTCTCCTGGACCCCTCTCTCTCCCCAGATTCCACAAGTCCACACCTTCTCCCACACTGCAGCCACGGGTAAGTGTCTGTATCCAAAAGGTCTTATGCCCTAGGCTCAATGAAGAAATGCACAGGCCACAGAGCGGGGAAAGGCTGCGCCTCTGCGCGCTCCTCTCCTGCCGGCACTCTTCAGCCTTCCCTGACTGTGGACCCAGATCTAGAATCCCCTGCCGACCAGCCGTTCTGCAGACCTTCTTTCCACAGTAGACACTGTGCCTGTCCTAAGGGATGCAGCTCAAGCCGGTGCCATGCAGATTCCCTCTGACCCTCAGGGCTCAGAGGTCTGGCAGATTATCCTTCCCAGAGCCTTGACTTTACCTTTCTCCAGGGGTCCTCTGCCCTTCCGGGCTGCATACCGTCTCCCAGCTGAGTGTCCTTTGCCAATCCGGGCTGGATGTTACTCGTTTCAGCTGCTCACCCTATCTGCTCCGGACAAGGCTCGGGACACGTCCGTCTATACCGCATGTTACTCGTTTCAGCTGCTCACCCTATCTGCTCCGGACAAGGCTTGGGACACGTCCGTCTATACCGCCGCCATTTTGTCTCTCCGGCATTTCTTGTTTCCAGCGGTAACCCAAACCGTTGCCTCCTAAGGATCACAGGGAGGGAAGAGGGCTGTATTAATTTTCTTTTGCTGCTTCTCAGGTTCTGGTTGCTGAGACTGAAAGTCTCTCTTTAGGCCAGTCCCTTTGGACTCTCAGGGACTATTTAGGTTTGTTTTTTTTTCAATTCTTTGTACCATTCAGGGTGGAATCTGGGTGTGGCTGTATTAGTTGCCTGGACACTGGAGGGAGGGGCTATCTCTTCAGGACAAAATGGCTGCCCAGGTCCCAGGCTCAGGCATGACTCAGCACCAAACCGCTGCCACTTCTCCTGGACCCCCCTCTCCCCCCAAATTCCACAAGTCCGCACCTTCTCCCACACCCCAGCCACGGGTAAGTGTCTGTATCCGAAAGGTCCTATGAACTAGGCTCAATGAAGAAAGGCACAAGCCACAGAGCGGGGAAAGGCTGCGCCTCTGCGCGCTCCTCTCCTGCCGGCACTCTTCAGCCTTTACTGACCGTGGACCCAGATCTAGAATCCCCTGCCGACCAGCCGTTCTGCGGACCTTCTTTCCACAGTAGACACTGTGCCTGTCCTAAGGGACACAGCTCAAGCCGGTGCCGTGCGGATTCCCTCTGACCCTCAGGGCTCAGAGGTCTGGCAGATTATCCTTCCCAGAGCCTTGACTTTACCTTTCTCCAGGGGTCCTCTGCCCTTCCCGGCTGCAAACCGTCTCCCAGCTGAGTCTCCTTTGCCAATCCGGGCTGGATGTTACTCATTTCAGCTGCTCACCCTATCTGCTCCGGACAAGGCTTGGGACACGTCCGTCTATACCGCCGCCATTTTGTCTCTCCGGCATTTCTTGTTTCCAGCGGTAATGCAAACCGTTGCCTCCTAAGGATCACAGGGAGGGAAGAGGGCTGTATTAATTTTCTTTTGCTGCCGTAACAGAGTACCACAAACTTGAAACAGGTCATGGCTATTGTGTACAGTTCAGGAGGTGGGGAGTCTATGAATGAGCTGGAAGGACCGCGTTCCTCCTGGATGCTCTGGGGGAATCTATAACCTTGCCTTTTCCAGCTCTGAGGGATCACCTTGGCTCGGGGCCCTGTCCCAGGTCTTCAACACCAGCAGCGGAGCATCTTCTCTCCGCGGCTCTGGCTTCTGTTTCTAGCCTCACATCTTCTCTCTCTATCTGAGCCTCCTGATTCCTTTTAGAAGGACCCTGTGATTACATCGGGCCCATCCAGATAATCTAGGATAATCTCCCCATGGCAAAATCTTTAATCATATCGGCAAAAATCCTACATATTCACAAATTCCAGGGATTAAGACAGGGACATCTGAGCGGGGGGAGCATTATTCAGGGAAGAAAGAGAGGATGGGATGGGAGGAAGGGGTGGTACTATTGCTCCAAAGCATGGCCATCCCCCCTCCCTAAAACTCTCTACATGTAGTGCGACCTAAGCATCATGGCTGACCTCTTTTTCCAGCCCCACCTAAAGGGCTATCACATCACCATGTTTATTTCTTATTTGTCACCTCCTCCCAGTCTTGGGCACAGGGACAGTTTATGGAAATCAAGCACCTGAGCTGGGAAGTTAATTCTCCCAGCTGGGCTCGCCTCCTCATTCGGTGGTAAACTCCTGGAAGCCGGGGGCCAAGCTTTCAATGTTGGTGTTATATCCTGTACAATATTCCTGGCATAGCCCCTCACACCATTAGAGAGAAAAGGAAGGAAGGGAAACAGGAAGAGAGGGAGGCAGCTGCTTCTCTGCAGACCCACCAGCTCTCCTTGCACAGTCAGTCCTGGATGAATGAGCTCCTCTCCCTCTTCGCCGGGGGTCTCCTCTCCCTGGGGCTCGGCTTGAGTTCTTACCCCCTTGGGTGACTGGCTCTTCTAAGAGGACACTGCCCACAGGCAGGTCCTAGAGCATCGGTTCTCAACCTGTGGGTCGTGACCCCTTTGGCGGTCGAACGACCCTTTCACAGGGGTCGCCTAAGACCATCCTGCATATCAGATATTTACATGACGATTCATAACAGTAGCAACATTACAGTTATGAAGTAGCAACAAAAATAATTTTATGGTTGGGTCACAACATGAGGAACTGTATTTAAAGGGCCAGAAGGTTGAGAACCACTGTCCTAGAGACACCTGAGAGCAAATGCTTTGCAGGATCATGCCCTAATTTCCTTTTAGCCTTCCGTGCCCTATTTTCCATTTAGCAGAACATGGGAACCACGAGAGCAACAAGGACACTTAGCATGAAATCTAACCTCTTTGGGATTCTGCTGGCAGCGGAAGGGTGTGCAGGCAAGGGGCAGTATTTGACATGGGGAAGGAGGCTCAGACATTGTGCTCTGTTTAGGTATTTTGTGAGAGGCCAAGGGATGGACTGGATGACCTCCTAAGGTCCCTTCCAGCCTGACCTGTCCATAACCATGATGTCCCCATCTCATAAATCTGCCTCTGACCTCTTACTAAGAAACCTCCAGCCTTAAGGCTTCCTTGGGCAGATGGACAATTTTTTGGTAATAACAACTATTTTATCCCCCCCGACTATAAAATAGCACATACCTATTATTATTAAAAAATTTGACAAATTCAGAAAAGCATAAAGAAGCAGGAAAATATACCCATATCTGGAGAGAACCATGATTCACATTTTAGCCTATTTTTCTTCCACTATTTTCTCATACATATATATTTGTAATTCCTGGGAGAGGCTTAGTTCTGGGGTCTTCTAGAGAGGGGGTGTCAGGAGACCAGCTTACTACCTCCAAGTGTCCCCAGTGGGTGAACGCTGTTCCTGCTCAGTGGCTCTCAATGAAGGGGCTGCGTGGCCCATCCCACCAGGAAGGAGGTGGGACAGCCTTTCTCTGCAGTGACCCTGGACCATAGGGAAGATGCCAGTTCTGTACATGAGAACAGAAAACCATCTCCAAGCCTTACAGAAGTGGAGTCACATTTGGTGGGGTTGGGAAGGGGGAGTAGGTAATGTTCCATGGACCTCCAAAAGGTCTCCCACTGGATTTCTTTCCCTTTCTTCTCTCCTCCTGTTGCCTCTGACTCTTCACGTCTTTCTGCTCAGAAATCCAGCCCACCCCCTTCTGGGAATGACCTCGCTTCCTAAAATAAATGAGGAACTCTTGAATCCACTCCTGTGCCTCCCACATTCCCAGCCTCTGGCTTCAAATGACCATGTCTTGCCTGGCTGGTGTGGCTCAGTGGTTGAGTGTCAACCTATGAACCAGGAAGTCACAGTTCCATTCCTGGTCAAGGCACATTCCCGGGTTGCAGGCTTGATCCCCTGTGGGGGGCGTGTAGGAGGTGGTGGATCAGTGATTCTCGTCATTGATGTTTCTCTCTCTCTCCTGCCTAGTGGCTCTCAATGAAGGGGCTGCTTGGCCCATCCCACCAGGAAGGAGGTGGGACAGGCTTTCTCTGCAGTGACCCTGGACCATAGGGAAGATGCCAGTTCTGTACATGAGAACAGAAAACCATCTCCAAGCTTTATTTTGGATATACTGTTGGGAGATGGAAGATGTCCCTCTCCCTTTCTCTCTGAAGTCAATGAAAATATATTTTTTAAAAACTTCTATAAAAAAATGACCATGTCTTTTCTCCATTGTTGCCAGCTGCTCCTGCTCGAGAGGGAATAGAATTTAGGGAGGGAGCACTATTCTCTGGGGTACAGAAATGGGAGATGTAAGATGGGGTCTCCACTTAAACTGGAGCTCCTTCACCCAACAGTATATCTAAAATAAAGCATATCTCATTACCCCAAGACTAATTTCTTCCAAGAAAACCTCCACAACCGTACAAATAATATTTGACCCACATAAGAAATTAATATTCTTCTTATTACTATACTTGTAACTCAATTTCCTGTGAGCAAACACCCTGACCTTATTAGCCCAAAAGAACATTTACCTCCTCTCTGTCGAGGTTAGATGACAAGATCTCCTTCATTAACTTGACAAAAAAGCATATTGCTCTAATTGCTTGGAAAGGAAATAGGGGTGAGGGGGCAGGGTGAGAAGTTTTTTTTTTTTACTTCATCACACATATTTTTTAATATACTTGAAATTATACAATTTTGTATCCTGCCTTTCCCACAATATGATAAGCATTCTCCCAAGTTTTAAAAAAATGCCCTAAACACCCTGTCTTATGTAAGCACCATTTAAAATTATTGTATAACATTCCACTACAGAGCACAGCCTGGGATTTTTAGGGGCAGGAAGTAAACACCCCAGGATTATCCTTGCTAGAGTAAGTCTCCCAGAGCCCTAATAACTAGTTTAGGAATTGCTGGAGACTTTCCATAGAAATCGATAATAGGGAACAGCTTACGTTGGACGGGAAATGCCACTCCAGGTTATTAAAGCTGTGTGCAGAAGGCATCGAGGCCAGACCTGCAGTAACCACATTACCAGGTCAAAAACAGCTCCTAGGAGAAGCCAAGATAAAACTATTTAAAACTAGATGCAAAAGACACATTACGTGGGTGATTGTGTCAACAGCCATCTATCTGACCCCAGGGAAGACATTTCATCTTGGACACAGGCAGACTGTGTGTTACTGGATAGGAGTGGACAGGCCTGGGCCAGCAAATTCCTAACTTTGAACCCTGCTTGTACATTAAAGGAAAAAAAAACAAAAACAAAGGAAATGCCTAGGACAGCTTTTTTTCCCCCTCTCTAGGTAAAGACAAAGTTCTCTGTTTAATTTTTCAGTTTAGATAGCCTAGAAAACCTTTCTGGGGGCAGGGGGTGACTATATGACCTTTAACAGGTGACTCCTTACCTACCACACACACCCCAGGTTAGAAACCTATGTTTATTAGTTAGGACATGGCAGCAAATGTTGGGATATCAACAATTTTAAAGAGCATTTGTGCCCAGTTTTTAGGCATCTAATAATTTCATTTATTGTACCCAGGTTTCTTTAGGCATTTAATAATTTTATTTATTTTTTTGAAGGAACTAAAGGTCTTTTTTCCCCCAATTACCGTTTATAGTCATTGTCATTTGTTATTAGTTTCAGGTGTACAAATAGTGGTTAGACAATCATATACTTTACAAAATGATCCCCCTGATATTTCCAGTACCCAACTGGCACCATACATAGTTATTACATAGTTATTATTGTTGGCTATATTCCTATGCAGTACTTTTTATCCACAGGACTATTTTGTAACTACCAATCAGCACTTCTCCATCCCTTCACCTCTTTCATCCAGCCCTCCCCCCCCTCAAAACACCCTCCTCTCTGGCTACATCAGTCTGTTCTCTGTATCTATGAGTCTGTTTTTGTTTCGTTTATATTGTTCTTTAGATTCCACTTATAAGTGAAATCATCTGGTATTTGTCTTCCCCTGACTGACTTATTTCACTTAGCATAATATCCTCCAGGTACATCCAGTTTTTAAAAAATATATATTTTTATTGATTTCAGACAGGAAGGGAGAGGGAAAGACAGAAACATCAATGATGAGAGAGAATCATTGATCAGCTGTCTCCTACACGTCCCCTACTGGGGATCAAGCCCGCAAACCGGGCATGTGCCCTTCACGGGAATCAAACCCAGGACCCTTGAGTCCACAGGCCGATGCTCTATCCACTGAGCCAAGCCAGCTAGGGCTATATCCAGTTTTTTGTTTTGTTTGAATCTTGCAAGCCCTATTTTCAGGTATCATCGTCAGGATACTTGGTTAATAGGACAGAAATTTGGGATGACAAGGAACTCACCTGTGACTGCCTCAGGTCTGATCAGACGTTCCTGGCAGTGAGGAGCGTCATCCAAATATCTGCAGGGGAACTTCTGGGGCAGCAGTGGGAAGCTCATTGCCCACTGGGAGTCTCCCAAGCCCTTACCAGAGAGCCTAGGCTTGGAACTTAGCAGGAAGTGGTAGAAGAGGAAGCCCAGCTCCACATGACATCACAAGCAGCTCCCGGAAGCCAGCCCTGAAATATTTCACCTCCTCCTGGTCCCTGTCCCCGACCCCGACTCAGACAGCTAATCGGCCAGGAAGAGTGATCAACACGACCTTAGTCCATGGGCCGATGCTCAATCCACTGAGCCAGACCGGCTAGGGCAACACTACTCCTAAGCCTGTCTTGGGTCCACTTCTCCCCAACACCACTCGGCAGTGCAGGAGCAGCTCCTCTCGGGCCTACCAGCCCGGCCTCTCTGCCTCAGGCCTGCTCTCCGTGCCACAGCTGACACGATCTTCCCGATGCTGGAACTTCTGCTTCGAGGATGGTGTCCAGTTAGCAACCCCCGCTTCTTTCACTGGAAATAATCCAACACCAACAAGAAGTTGAAAAATAAGCAAACAAACTCCATTTTAGTGAAGACAGGAGACACCTAAGACACAAAATAGGTGGGAGAGTTGCCCCAAACAAGGGATCTTCAGCAGAGGCACTGACAGGAGGAAGTGGAGTGAGGACACAAGGCCGAAGAGTCTCGGGGGCAGCCAAAAACACTCACCCCGAGGAGAGGGGCACACCTGGAGGCGCAGTCCCTGGAGGCCTGGTTTTCAACAGGAGGAAGTGGGTGCATGTGCTGGTGGCAGGAGTCCTGGTGTGGACCAGGGCTAAGCGAGACGTTACCCACATTAGCCATATCTGCAGGAAGTGCTCTGTCTCTGTGGCAACAGGGAGGAGAGACTTTGCATTGGAAAAGCCTCACCATTGGCGGGAGGGAATTCAAGGCTGAATGCACTTGTATTAACCTTGGGTCATAAGGAAGATACAACCTACCTGGAAGACAACCTCAGCCACTTTTATACTGGAGGTCCATGGGGAAGGGGAAAAACCACCTGCTTCAATGATGAGTAATCTATACAAAGAAATGACAAGAACAAAGGAGGAGGGAAAGCAGCAGGCAAAGAAGAAGACACATCAAAAAATGTTGTCGTGGAGCAGATGAAAATTCTAACTAGAAAAATTTTAAAACACAGTGAGGAAATTGACTCTGGGAAAGAACTGCACACATTAGAGATCAGGGGAGAGGTCATGAAACAATAGGAGGAAATGAATCCTGGGCTGGCAGAGCTCAGGGAAGGAGTGGAAGAAAAAAAGACGACTATCTAAACTTCATTGTTAATATAAAGTCTGAAATCTGAGGGAGGAGGAAAAGGGAAAATAAATACTGCTAAAAACTCAGCGAGAGACAGAGGAATAAGACGTCACCAAATTAAATAGGATTAAGGAAAGGATTAGAGAGAAAACAATAGATATGAAAGGCAGGAAAATCTGTTTGTATGAGCATTAACTGTCTCAGAAAGGGCACACAAGCAATTGGTAATATGGTTTTCTTCTAGGAAGGGAAAGTGGTGGGTGGATGGGTGCATGGAGGACAGGGGTGGAGGAAAGAATTTTCACTTTTATGTCTTCAAATGTTGACTTGTATGAACATATTAACTCATAAAACTCTAATTAAGAAATCCCCACAGCCCCCACCCCCACCCCAGCACTCAGACGGACAAACAAATCTATGTTTACTTACTCTCCTCTCTTAAAACCCTTGAATTGTTCTCATTGCTGTTAGAATAAAAAGCACACACCTCAAAATGGCTTAGCAGTAGGGCAACCATAGACATTATTGCCCAACAAGGCACTTCTGAGATGGAAAGGAGGAGGTGCCACCGACTAAATTAGGGCAAAAGTCACCTGTTTAGAAGGCCAGTCTTGATCTGGCCCTTGCTGCCCTCTCCAGCCTCATCTCTCGCCTTCCAGCCCAGGGGCCCTCGCCCCAGACTTGCCCCAGCCTCCCAGCACACAGGGCTCTCTCTACACATATTCTACCTCCTCCCTCCACACTCCACCCTTTGGCTTATTCTGCTAAATGTTCTTACCCTTCAGCACTTCCACATTTTATCCATTCTAAAATGCACATTTCCCCCCTACATTTTCACATCTGAAAGTAGAATAGGTCTTACAGTCCATGGCCTGTCATGCCTTAATTGGCAGCATTTTTTTTAGTGGCATACACACATGGTACATCTTGCTGCAGAAGGCAACTTAGATTTGGTGACTCATGCTATCACACTGTACTGTAACTGTCTATTCCATGGCTAGCTTTCCACTAACTGCGATATCTCTGGGGGCAGGACTGCATGTTATTTTTCATTGAATGCCCAGTGGCACTTATTGGAAAACAGTAGTTACACAATAAATAAATTCTGCAATAAAGCAGAAATTTTCAGGCAAAAAAATGGTTAGGAATAGGGGACTTTTCTCTTGAAATTTTCTTTAAAAAAAATTTTTTTTAATTGATATTTAAAGAGAGAGGAAGGAAGAGGGAGGGAGAGAGAAACATCAATGTGAGAGCGAAGCATCAATCAGCTGCCCGCCCTCTCCCCCGCCCCCCGCCCCACTGGGGATCAAGCCTGAAACCCAGGCATGTGCCCTGACTGGGACTCCAACTGGCAACCTTTCAGTGCTCAGGACAATGCCCAACCAACCGAGCCACGCCAGCCAGGGCTCTCTTAAGTATTTCTGAATGTTTTTTCTCAAGAACATTTCTGGTTTCTCTGGGTCCAAATATCCAAACATGATGACTGAGTGAAGGAAATCAAGTTCCATATAAAATACATCTTTATGTTTCTAACAATGGGACTGTAGATCTATAAAGGAATGGGAAATAAAACACTGTATGTATTTCTATTTGCTTTCAAAGTTTCCATTTTATGCTTGACTTGGTTTATAAGGTAGAAGTGACAAAATAAAAAAAACATTTATTCATTCAACAAACATCCATGGAGTCCCCACAATTTGCCTGCACTCCTCTTCATGCTGAGAATACTACAGTAAACAACAAACACTGAGTTCCTTCCCCCTAGAAGCTTATAATCTAATGATGGATGCAAAACAATAACATACACACAAATAAAAATATAACATGTCAGAAGCTGATATAATGATGAGAATATGAGAATATAATATTTTATTACAGTTGTGGGTCCCCAGGTTTATTGGATCATAACCACTATCAAGGAACTCCTTAAAGGCACAGATTCACTGGCCCATGTCAGGTCCACTGAATCAAGAGCTACAGGGGAGCCAGACAGGTGTGTTTCTGTGGTTGAGCATCGACCTATGAACCAGAAGGTCACAGTTGGATTCCCAGTCAGGGCATTCCTGAGTTGTGGGCTCCATCCCCAGTAGGGGACATACAGGAGGCAGCCAATCAATGATTCTCATCATTGAAGTTTCTATCTCTCTCTTTCCTTCTCCCTCCACTCCCTAATATATCAATAAAAATATATTAGAAAAAAAAAGAGCTACAGGGGAGAAGCCTAGGCAAATTATTTGGAGGAGTTCTCCAGCTGATTCTTGTGATCACTGGATACCTAGGCTATATCGGAGGTTTTAAACTTTAGCTGCACAGTGGAATCACATGGCCCAGGTTCCTGCCCCATAGATTCCAATTTAATCCATCTGGGCTGAGTCCTGAGCTTTTGTATTTATTTAAAAGCTCTCCAGCTAATGTTAGTGAGCAGCCAGGGCTGAGAACCAAAGGCTACTGGTATACTATCTCAGGGATGTTGGAGATCAAAATTAGGAGCTTGCTGCCCACAGCCTATCCATCCCTGCCCAGGAATCAGGAATTAGGCTCTTGCAGACATGCCTGCCTCTGTCCATGATTGAAAGTCTCAGATCTACACCCAGAGACAGACTGATGGCTAACTCAGGTACTATCTTTTGCACCTGGGCTTATACTTTTGTTTTGACTCCTCCTCAAATATGCTTTCTGTACAGAGCCATGTCTGAGAGGTGACCCTGCTGTAACGCTTCAGCCATGCCTGGCTGCAATCCCTTCTGCACACCTGTGACAACCTGGAGCAACACTTCCAGTCCCCCAGCACAAGCTGCTCCCTCTCTATTAGCAATTTCTTCAGAAAGTCCCCAGTGAACAATTTCCGTTCGTATCTTCATTTGGAAATCCCATCAAGTGTACCAGGTGCTATGCCAGGAACCCAATAAGCAAACATGTGAACAGTGCCCTCTTCTAAAAAAAAAAAAAAAAAAAAAAAAAGGAGGAGGAGGAGAAGGAGGAGGGGAGGAAGAAGAAGAAGAAGAGGGGGAAAAAGAAAGTTTTCCTTCTTCAGCTCAAAATTTCCAAAATCATTACATCCCACACCTGGCCTCTGAGGGGAACTGAGAGGGAGAAGAAAAGATGGGAGCTCCAGCCCCTCACCCCTGTATGAGGTGCACAGCTACGCTCTTTTCCTGTGTCTAGACTCCTAAGTCCCTCCCACTCTGATGTGAGGTTGAAGGGAAGGCCCCCAGATGACCTCAGCTGTAGCTGTGTGACATCCGTGAGCCTCAGTTTCTCCATACAGCAGTGTTTTAAGGATCAGTGAGAAGGTAGCTGAAGCAGCAAGTACTACAGCTTGCACGTAGTAGGCAGCTGTGATTGTTATGACCTCTTTTCTGTCTTCTGGTGGTTTTTCTTCTAGAGAACTGACTGCGTAGGGACATTTTTATGTCATTGCTCAATGAGCTGGAAATGGCAGTCCTGCTGATTAAAATTCTGGTTTGCAGGGAGCTGAGTGATAGTGTTGACATTTGCAGAAAGCTTTCTTCCTAAACTTTAAACACTTTGCAGATCTAATCCTGCTGGCATTGCCTGTTAGTGATATTTCTATGGCGATGATGGGCACACCGAGTTCAATAGACACGCAGGGGAAGGGCAGGATAATTGGTTTCCTTTAGGTTCCAGCGAAGTTAGGTGGACACCAAGTCTATTTTAGCAAGAAGGAAACCAACATGTATTGAGAGTTACTGAGACAGGCTAGGAAGCCAGAACTAGTGGAATAGGAAAACTGAGACAGATAGTTAAAGGGCCAAGCAGTTTACAGCCATCTAGTAAATAGCAAACTCCTATCTTCCCTAACCAAGGACACTTAAGAGTAAATGGTTTACACGTCTCCTCCCCAACGAGAGGGTAAATAGCTTAAATCACCCTACTCAGGGAGATAGCAGAAATCCAATTAGTGCCATTTGCCAACCATACCCAAGGACGGATGAAGTCAGGGGAATAAATCTCATTTTGGCACATCAGCATAAAGCTGATGAATTTTCTGTTGAGATCCTCCCCTAAGACCTCCCCTAAACGCCCAGCCTTTAAAACTCTCTAGACCAGTGGTTCTCAACCTTCCTAATGCCTCGACCCTTTAATACAGTTCCTCATGTTGTGGTGACCCCCAATTTCATTGTTACAAATTGAACATAATTAAAGCATAGTGATTAATCACAAAAACAATATGTAATTATGTGTTTTCCAGTGGTCTTAGGCGACCCCTATGAAAGGGTCATTCGCCCCCCAAAGGGGTCGCGACCCACAGGTTGAGAACCGCTGCTCTAGACCAGGACCCAGGGTGCACTGTCCCTCTCAGGAGCTCTTAGGTGAAGTTCCATTGGTGTACTGCTTTTATTTTAAATTACATCCATTGTGGGTCCCATAAACTTTATAATGTTTAGACTTTAGAGCCTCTAAAGGTCTTAATTAGGCTTTAAAGGGCTTAATTAGGCTCCTTAAGGCCAGGGTAGCAAGGGGAGAGTAACAAGCCCGACTTACTCTTTGTTCCATCTCAGGTGCAAGGGAAGTTGGTTCAGGAAGTGCAAACAAGCCCAGCTGCCTAGATCCGGGCCCTGCCTGCCCAGAGGAAGGCAGAGAAGAGCTGAGTACTTGGTTTCTCCCTAGACACAGCCTGCCTAGGTGCCTCAGGTCGGCCCAGGCAGGGTGGGGACAAGCAGGTGACCAAGCCCCGATCTCAGAGTAAGAAGTCCACTTCTTGCCTTGTAGTGGTGAACCAACCCCACCCTCTTTCTTTTTTTTTTTTTTCAAATATATTTTATTGATTTTCTACAGAGAGGAAGGGAGAGGGATAGAGAGTCAGAAACATCGATCAGCTGCCTCCTGCACACCCCCTACTGGGGATGTGCCCGCAACCAAGGTACATGCCCTTGACCGGAATCGAACCCTGGACCCTTGAGTCCACAGGCCGCCGCTCTATCCACTGAGCCAAACCAGTCAGGGCCCCACCCTCTTTCTGAGGCCCCTCCTCCATTCTCTCGTTTGTGCCCAGAACCCCGATTCTTCCCTAGGCCTTTATGAGTCTGCCCAGACTCCGGGGCACACTTAGCAGAGCGCCCAGGTGAGCGAAAGCGCTCTGGCACCCACCCTGCCCCAGGCTCACCACTGCGACCCCCTTCCCTCCTCTCCCCTGACGCCATCTGCAGCTCTGTGTGGCCTGCTGCCCTGTCCCTTAGGGTGTAGACACCCTCTCCAACCCTGCACCCCCTCTCTACCCCAAACCCCACAAGTGGAGCGCTAGGGCAGGAGGAGGGGGCAGAAGGAGGCTGCGGGAAGAAGGCAGGGAGGCGGGACCAAATCGGTAGTTACCACCCTCCTCTCCATCAAAAGCAGCCCCAACACCTCCGCTGGCCTGGCTGAGCAAATGCAAGGCCACAGGGAGGCAATTCCTTCTTGTTGTTTTTAAATAAGGGGCCTGTAGTCATGACCAATGGGTTGTCAAATGCCTCTCCCACTCATCCTCCATTCCTTCTATCTCCTCTATCTGCCTGCCTCTTTCTCTTTTTAGGACTTCCCTTGATATCACACAGTGGAATACACAAACACATTTTCATAGTGAGAGGTTGAAACAATATATGCACGAGATTAGGAAGCAAAATGTCATCATATTGCATTTCCACCCACCCCCCTGCAATTTCCCCCTCCCCCTCCCAGGTAGAATGCCTGCCAACACTTCCCTACACACCATTTCATCCTGTTCTCACATATATGAATATACTAGGGGCCCAGTGCATGAATCCGTGCACCTTGAAAGGAACTGTCGGCCTATCCTCCCCGCCCCCACCCAGCCCCTCCCACTGCAGCCCTGGGTCCCTGTCTGCTGGCAGCCCCGCTCTCACCACTGCTGCTCCCAAGAGCTGACGGGCAGAGCAATTGGGGCCGGTGCCAGCAGTGGGTATGAGCGGCAGCTGCTGCCCCTATCGCCCCTTAGGAGCAGGGGGAAGGTGGAGAAGCCCTCAGGGGCAATCAGGGCCGGCAGCCGCCACTTGCACCAGCTGCCGGCACCGAGTGATCAGGACTAGCGCTGGGTGCCAGCTGTGGGTGTGAGTGGGGCCAGCGCTGGCAGTGGGTGCAAGAGGCAGCTCTGGAACTGGCAGCAGGTGCGAGCGGGTGTGAGAGGTGGCTGCCGGCCCCAATTGCCCCTCAGGAGCAGGGGAAGTTGGAGAAGCCCTGAGGGGCAATCGGGGCTGGCGCTTGGTGCTGGCAATGGGTGCGAGTGGTGGCTCCGGCCAGCGGGTGGGCAGCAGGTGCAAGCACTGAGTGGGAGCAAAGAATTTTCAGTAATCACCAGAGGCTCGCCCTGATGACAGCGACTGGTGCCCTGCCTTGGTCTGGTGCCCCCACTCACCTGCTCCACCAACCCACCACGGCCGATGCCCGCCATGTTCCTCACGCGCCCCCTGCTGGTCAGCACACATAATAGCGACAGGTTGTTCAGGTGTTCAGTTGTGCGGTTGTTCCGCCATTCAGTCTATTTGCATATTCGCCTTTTATTATAGAGGATACATTTGGGTACATACAAATATGGCTTTATTACAGATGTGTATATATGTACATGTATATATAACTTTTCTGTATTTTTATGTAATTGGGACAACATAAGTGCTCTGCAAATTCCTACTTTCACTTAATTATGTGTTTTGGGGAGCTGTCAGTGACAGAGCATATGGGTCTTTTGCACACAGCCCTATCTCATTCTAGCAGCTGCACGCCCCAAACTGTGGAAATCTCATGGTTTATTTAACCTCTCATCATTGCCACTTCTGGTGTTTCTAATTTTTTTGCTATTACAAACAAGGAAGCAATAACTTTTGTATTAGTTATCTATTGCCTAACACATTACTCCAAAACTCGGTGGTGTAAAACTATAATAAATATTTATTATTTCTCATGGTTTGTGCCAGTCAGCAAGTTGGGAGCGGCCTGGCTGGGTGGCTTCAGGCTCACTGCTTTTTATGAGGTTGCAGTCCAGTTGTGGGCTGGGCTACAGTCACCGAGATGCGACTAGGGCTGGAGGGTCCACTCCCTCCTGGGCTGGAGACTGGGTGTTGGCAGCCAGTGGATAGTGGGGAACCTTTGTTCCTCCCTGAGTGGGCCTCCCCACCAAGCGAATTGAGTGTCCTCACAACAAGGTGGCTGGTTCCCCCCAGAGCAGGTCATTCAAGAGAAAGTGAAGGAGAAGCAGCAGTGCTTCTTATGACCCAACCTCAGAAGCCACACATTGTCACTTCTGCCAAATCTATTCATTAGAAGCGAGTCACTAGATCCAGCTCTTTCAAAGGGTGGTTTGTCAAAGAACTGTGAACGTATTTTAAAACACGTATACTACCCTTATACATAGTCTTGATGCAGTTGTATGAATGGATTTTTAGAACTAGGTTTGCTGGGCCAACTGATATATGCACTTTTAGTTTTGATAATTCCTGTTTATACCAGAAACTCTTAATTGTACCCCAAATCTCCATTGTCTCTCTTCTTCCTTTTCACAATAGATCTCCTGAATTATCACTGAACATTTTGAGTTATATTTCCCAGGCTCCTTTGCTGCTGCCCCGGGACATGTAACTGCCAATGGGAAGTATTTTATGAAACTTCTGTAACGCCCTTAAAGAGGCTGCTAGCCTCCTCCTCTTTCCCCCTGAAGAATGCTGTCGGGAGAACAGCTGTGGTGAGAGCCAGCTTCTACCATGTGATGAAGGCAGCACCCTTGGGGATGGTGGGATGACCATAGAAAGAACCTGGACCCCTGGATGACCTTGTGGAGGTGAGCCACCCTTCTTCTCAGGGCTTTCTACCAACTCAGACTTTTTAAAAAATATATATATTTTATTGATTTTTCACAGAGAGGAAGGGAGAGGGATAGAGAGTTAGAAACATTGATGAGAGAGAAACATCGATCAGCTGCCTCCTGCACACCTCCCACTGGGGATGTGCCCGCAACCAACATACATGCCCTTGGCCGGGATCGACCCTGGGACCTTTCAGTCCGCAGGCCGATGCTCTATCCACTGAGCCAAACCAGTTAGGGCTCAACTCAGACTTTTGTATGAGAGAAAAATAAAACTTCTGTCTGTTTAAGCCGCTGTTATTTACTGCTGAATCTTCAGGCATCAGCAAAACTAAACGAGAGGCCTAACTGAGGATGTTTCACTGATGCTGCTGAAATGATAATTTTTAGTGGGGTTCTCTCCAACCCCACTTTCTTCTCTCCTCTCCGCTGTTGTCTGTCTATCCTTGCCTAAATAGCCATCTGAGTCCCTGGTGATTCAATGTGATTACGTTCCCATAGGCAGGTGTGTGTCTTGTTTAGGCACATTAAAAATAAATCACTTGGCCACACACAGTTGATGCATCAATCTGTTATTTTCCTCTGCTTTCCAGGAACAGACTGCTCAAAAAGCAAACGACTGTTGGGTGAAATGTGAGCAGGAAAAGAAGTGAGGTGGAGTGAATAGAGTCGCTCCAAGCTTGCCCTTCAGACTTCCCACCAATCAGAAAGGGAATCAGTCATGCCCACAACGATGCCAATCACCCATCATGCTGCATTCTTGAGACCAATGACAGGGAGCTGTGGGAGAATAAGGTTTGGGAAGAGAGGTGGGGCGGTGTTTACTGAACACCTACTGTGTGCCCTGTGCTTACTTTTGCTTCTCTTCCCTTCTAAAGGGGATCAGGACCCGGGCTGAGGGACCCTGGGCAATTTTGCCTTTGGAGTCTTATTTCTTTAGACTACACACATTACATTGTTCTCTAATAATTCCTTTTAGTATGATGAAAAAGTCATGGTGTTAGACAGATCTATCCACCGCTGTGGGCAGATTACTTAATGTCTCTGAGCCCCAGTTTCTTCATCTCTAAAATGGGGGTGGAGATCAGGATCAAATGAGAAAATGTATCTAAGACACCTTATAAATAGGCAGCTAAAAAAAAAACCAAACCCGTTTAATCTCTCCTTCATAACATACACACAACTTCACCCTCATAAAGATTTTGTAAGTTTTATAGGTTGGGGTGGCAGTGTTCCAGGAGGGTGTGTGTGTGTGTGTGTGTGTGTGTGTGTTTGTGTGTGTATGTCCTAGTCTTTTTTTCTTTAAATATATTTTTATTGATTTCAGAGAGGAAGGGAGAGGGAGAGACAACAATATCAGTATGAGAGAGAATCATGAATTGGCTGCCTCCTACACATCCCCTGCTGGGGATCGAGCCTGAAACCCAGGCATGTGCCTTTGACTGGAATTGAACCCAGGACCCTTCTGTCTGCAGGCCGATGCTCTATCCACTGAGCCACACAGGCTAGGGCTCTGTGTCCTATTCTTGATCAAAACAGTCTGGAAGGGAGAGAACCAAGTCTTTTGTAGAAATCTTAGCCCTTCAGAAAACCAGTCCCTGGCCCCAATAAAATGCTGTTGGGAGCCAGTCAGAGGGGAGCGAGTGTCAAAGACATCTCCCAGCAAACCAGCCGCTCCATAGACCCACACTGTGTGGCCTCCTTCCACATTGGATCGGGGCTGGCCTGTAACTTGTTTTAACCACTAATGTGGGCAGAAATGACCCTGGGACCGCTCTGGGATTCAGCCTTAAGAAGGCCTAGAAGTTGACACTTTCGTGCTATTGGGCTGGCTCTTGAGCCAAGGGGAAGTTGGTCTCTGTGTTAGAAAGACCTTCTACAGAACATGTGGAAAAAGAGACTGTCTGGAGAAAGAGAGTCCCACTAGTCCCAGTTCCCAACTGAGCCCAGCCTTCCAACCACCCCTCCAAGGCCCCAGGCAGATGTGTGACCCCTCCTGGAGTCTCCAGCCCAATCCAGCCCCCAGAGGGCTGTGGCCCCAGCCAATACGAGGTGCAACCTGAGAACTGCCCAGCTGATCACCATCAGCCTGCGGACTCATAAGAGTCTTAGAATGGTTCTCTTAAACCATTAACTTTTTAAAAATATTTTTAATTGATTTTTAGAGAGAGAGGAATGAAGCGGGAGAGAGGGAAACATCCATATGAGAGCAAAACATCAATCAGCTGCCTCCTCCATGCCCCCTACTGGGGACTGAGCCTGTGCCAGGAATCTAACCGGCAACCTTTTGTGCATGGGATGACGCCCAGCCAACTGAGCCACACCAGTCGGGGCAAACCCTTAACTTTTTGAGTGATATATTACACAGCAATAGAGAACTGAAACAGTCAGCAATATCTTCATCTTTCACTGAGTACCAAACCATGAGCTCTCGTTATGCGAGATACAGAGGAACTGCCTTCTGGAACTTAGTTTGGGCAAAGGGATTGTATGTAGGCAAGTATAAAGATTCAATGCATTTACTAACCCACACTCCAGTGTGTGCCTAAAAGTACAATGCAAACAGATTGTTTAGTGATGGGCTGGGAAGGATGAGGCAGGGAGCACTTTCTAGAGAAAAAGGATTTTGACCTGGATTTTGAAGGAAGAGGCACCTGACATTTCTGAGAATGGGGGGTGAGGCATTGGTAGCAACATGGCAAGAACATTAAGAGCATGGAGAAAAGGAGCGGAGAAACTTCAAGTTTGATATTAGCCTGGATATCAAAAAATGGGGCTAAAAAGAGATCTTGCCACGTCAGGATGTAGGCCTGCAGTGGGGACCTTAGGAAAGCTGGTTATTTCAAGATCTTTACTATCTCCTTCCCATCCGGTAAAAATATAACTTGCGAATGGCAGCATCTCTTCCTGCTGAGTTATACGTCTCCTGCTTGTGACTGTGAGTCTCCGCAGGGAAAGTTCCTCCTCAGCACCCACGAGAGCGAACTCAGGAGGATGTGCAGAACCAGCGCAGAGCCCTGTAGGTCTCCGGGGGGGGGGGGGGGGGGGGGCGGGAGTGAGGTTGGCCGGGACCCTCCATGTTGCCCTAGAGCAGAGACTTAAAAGACTGTGAAAGCAGCAGCCTCAACCAGAGCTAATTGGTTGGTAATTAGCAGGTTAATGGCTCACATCAGGGATAATGCAAGGCTGGAGCCAAGTGGCAGGAAATGACTTTAAAGTGCCCCCTCGGTGCTTCCCTCCCCCTCCTGGTGTTTGGGGGGGGGGAGGGCTTTGACAGTCTCCTCCCTGGGAAGAGCTGTGCCCTGTTGGCCTCCTCAGCTCTGGGAGTCAGAGCCAGGCCAGAGGGCCAGCCCCAGGCACAGTAACTCCACCCTGCCCTTCAGGAACAGGGAGGGGTGCAAGAGGAAGTCGGAGGGGGGAATCCAAGATCAGGCATGTGCTTTTATTGAGTGCCTGCTGTTTACTCTTTTTCAAGTGCTCTGTAGGAAATGTGCAGGGGGGAGAAAGGACCCAGCTTCAGGGAACTTCCAGACCAGCTGGAAGACACACACACACACACACACACACACACACACACACACACACACACAGCAACCTGTGACCATGAGAGAATGAGAAAGGTGTGCTTTTATTGAGTGCCTGCTGTTTACTCTTTTTCAAGTGCTCTGTAGGAAATGTGCAGGGGGGAGAAAGGACCCAGCTTCAGGGAACTTCCAGACCAGCTGGAAGACACACACACACACACACACACACACACACACACACACACACACACACATCTGTGACCATGAGAGAATGAGAAAGGCTTTGTTGGACCTGAGTGCATGGGTATGGAGTAGAGGCCCAGGTGAAGGCTGTTTGAGAGGCACTCGCCCAGCCTGTCCTGCCCACGCTGCTTCTGGAGGATGTGTCACAGCTTCTAAAGCAGTGATGGTGAACCTTTTGAGCTCAGCCTGTCAGCATTTTCAAAAACCCTAACTTAACTCTGGTGCCATGTCACATATAGAAATTTTTTGATATTTGCAACCATAGTAAAACAAAGACATATTTTTGATATTTATTTTATATATTTAAATGCCATTTAACAAAGAAAAATCAACCAAAAAAATGAGTTCGCATGTCACCTCTGACACCCGTGTCATAGGTTCGCCATCACTGTTCTAAGGGGCAGTCCTGGTATCATGTGGGGCTATGTCAAGAGGCCACACAGGTCCTCAGTCCTGACCTGGGTCCATCCTATCCCGGGGTTTGGGGGTGCCTGTTCCATCCTGACCATCAATGTTCCTTTTATTAGGGCTGATTTGAAGGGATTTTGTGTTGTAGCTTGAATAGTCTTGGTGTGGGAAGGCTTCGTCCTCACCCTTCACCCCTCATCCCTCTCCCCTTCACCTACCGCTCATCCCTTCCCCAGGCCATCCCCGCCTCTGCCTCAGTCCAGGTCTTCCCCCAGGTGCTCTCCCTGCATGTGCTCTCCCCACTCCATTTCATTTTCCATATCTTTCTAACATGATCTGTCACACCCCTGCTTTAAACCTTTGAGTGGCTCTTCATAGCTCAGCCTCCAGGCCCATCCCTGCCCCTGCACTTCTCCCCTCCTCCCCGCCTCCCTCCAGCTACCCCATGATAAACAGTCGTACCTCTGTGCCCAAGCACATGGTGTACAGACTTGTATGCACAACCATACCCCTGCTTCCTACATTCCTTCTAGACCGGGGTCAGGGGTCATCTCATCTCGCTCTGACCTTGACTCCCCCATTCTTCAGCTGCCATCACACTTCATGAGGCCCTGCACTGGCATGTACCTGATTGTATTGGCACTACACTTGGTGTCTTTGTCACCTGGCACAGCGCCTGGCATAAGGCAGGCAGTCAACAAATGCTGTGGGGTGAGTAAATGAATGAGGGATTCTCTAATGGTGAACTAGTGGGCCTCAGCTGACCTGATAGGGTTTGCTGGGCACAGTGGGGGCATGAGAAGGGGGGCTTTCCTTTCTGGGAGACCAGCCTTAGTCCAGCCTGGGAGGGGGTGGGGGGGGCAGGTGCTTTTTGAGGCCCTGCCTCCTTCCCTAAAGCCCCCATCTCCCTGCTCCACCGGAGATGGGCCCATGGAAATGGCCTTTCCCTCCTCAACACCAGCACCGACCCCTCCTCCCCCTGGAGCATTTCCCTGTTTTTCTCTTCTGGAGGAGGGGAGCTCGGAGCCAAAGCCAGAGGGTGGGGAAGCGTGGCTCAGATTTGATAAACAGGCAGGAGATTTCAGAAGCAATCAGGGAAGAAAAGAACATACATTATCCCCGGAATTCACAATGCAGCGCTAATGAGCTGGGGGAGCTGTGATTTGATCTCCTCCTGCCTCCTGCAGCCCAGGATTAGCGGGTTGGGGAGAGATGCCTGGAGGGGTGTTGTGTGCTCCACACAGCAAGGCCAGGCCTTCCCCTGGGATGTGAAGGAGGGTGTGTGTGTGTGTGTGTGTGGGGGGGGGTGTTTGCTGACCCCGGGGAAGGCATTTATTGGCCCCCAAATGCAGCTGGCCATGGAGAACTGGAAGACAAGGGGCTGCAGATGCTTCCTGCAGCAGTGGGGCCACCAGGAGGAGGGCCCTCACCAGAACTCCACCTCGCAGGCACCCTGATCTCCTCAAACTCCAGCCTCCGGAACCGTGAGAGATGAATTCTGTTGTTTATAAGCCACTAGCCTATGGTATTTTGTTATAGTAATCCAAATGGACTAAGACAGAAATAACCAATATCTACTGAACCTTACTACATGCCAAGCTCCGTTTGAAGCCTCTCTCACACATTAACTCATTTACTCCTCCTCATTATACCATCTAATAGGTACCATTTTTATTCTTGTCCCCATTTTACAGATGAGGAAACAGAGCAGGAACCATGACTCTTCCATCCACTGTTGAACTCCAGCACCCAAAATGGTAGGGATTCAACAAACTCATCTACTTAACATCACCACGTATTCTGGTGTGGAGCCTGGGGTCCAACAATCTCCCAGGAAATGGCATAGTGTCGCCTGGAGATGGACTGAGGCGCTGAACTATTTAAGAGACTCGACCCTCCCTCCAGCACTCTTCTCTCACATACTTACTTTTTAAGGGCCTCCTAGGTGCAGAACTTGTGCATAGGAGGCATCATATTTAGTTCTTGCCTCCAAGCAGATTATAATTAGAATTTAATAAGGAGGGATAAGTATGAATAAAAATTATGGTAAAGTAATAAAACACAAAAAAAGAAGCAGACAATGTGCTGTCGTCCATCCATCCATCCACTCAGTCCCTCATTCAAGGAGCATCCATGGCTAAGCCCTGGGATGCGGGGATGCATGTGGCTTAGGCCCCCTTCTGGTGGAATGAGGCAGTGGCTGCCTCCCTCCGCCTGGCAGTGGCTGCCTCCCTGGGCCTAGCAGAGGCTTGTGGAGGAACAGAACAGACAGCGCACTCCAGGCCTGAGACCTGCTCCCAATCCCTCTCCTCTCTACTCTGAGGGGTGCTTTCCCCAGAGCTGGCCCAGCCCGAGTGGGGCCTCCAGGGACTCTGGCCTGTCAAGAAAGCAGGTCAGAGAGCCTTGCCCCCGGCCTTTGGGCTGACTGTCCCCTTTCAGTGTCTCCCGCTTCCCTCCCTCCCTCTCTGCACGGTGGCTGGCAGAGGGCCCCAGGCTCCTGGCCTGTCTCTCACGCACAGAGCTGTCTGCAGACAGCGCCTGGCCGCTCCCACCCGCCTGCCCCCAGAGCTCTGTGGGGTGATTGATGGGGCTGCTCTTGCTCTGGGTCCCAGAGAGCTCCTTTGAATAATAACTTGGCAAAATTACTCTCTATTTTTGCTTTCCCTATTTCTGACTCATTTGCTCTTTCTAAGTCATTCTTCTCTTATGAGTTTGAGGAAGAGGAATGAGGAAGAGGAGAAAGAGGTGTCACAGGGGTACAGGAACCGTGAGCCCCACCTCCTCATTTCACAGAGGGCGCGGCAGACCGACTGCACCTCAGCCACTAGCAGCTCTACATTAAATCCGACCTCTGCTCAAGGAAGAAAAGTGAGTGTGGGAGGTATGGGAGGTCGGGGAGGCAGGACTCGTCCTAGGGCCCCTGAGGTTACACCTTGGCTCACTCTGTCACGGGTAAAGCTGGTCCTGCCTGCCTGCAGGATGCTGGCATTTTCTCCTTGAAAGGGAGAAGCAGAGAAGGTCGGGGAGGGAAGGTGAGATGGGGTTTAAATGAGTCATGTCAGCTCACCAACGCTGTCATTGATCTCCTTCTACACGCCAGACACTGGGGAGACTGAGACGAATAGACACTGGTCCTGCTCTCAAGAAGTTCATCGCCAAGTAACTGGGTAAATACAATACCTGCGGTAGATGCTCTCGCTCCAAACGGGGTCCCATGCAGTCCTGGGGGAGACAGTTTATTCTGTGAAGAGAATGGCCTGCAAGGAAGTCTTCACAGATGGGTCAATGATAGAATGTTCTGAAATCTCAATCTGCAGGTGGGAAGGGTGCTCCAAATGTCATCCAAATGCCAGGCTCGGCAGAGCGAAGGCTGGGACGTATGACCTGCATGGGGAACTCTACGCTATATGGTATTTTAGAGCCAGGAGAGTGAGAGGGACGTGGGCAGGACACAGGGGTAGACACCGGGGAGAACAGTGGTTTGAATAATAAGTAACAGATGTTAATGGAGTGCTTATGTGGGGGAGCCCGTGGGCCAGCCTCAGGGGTTGGACGACAGCAATGGGACAGTCATCCAACAGGAAGTGTGTGATCATCAGTGTGGAGGGTGGATTGGAGCTGAAAGAGGCTGGGAAAGGAAGACCGGTCAGGAGGTGGATGCAATAGTCCAGGCAAAAGGCAAGTTATGGACCCAACCAAGGCAGGGCCCATAGGAAGGAGACTGTATTTGAGAAGCAGGTAGAATGTCCCATTGAGAGGGCTCAGTGACTGACTGTGGGAGGAGAATGGGGGAGTAGAGGAGGCAAGGGTGCCTCCTGTGCCACCAGCTGAACAGGCTCATGGGCACAGAAACAGTCGTGAAACACTGCCAAGCGCCTACGGGGTAGTGGCACTATTCTAGTCACAGAGACTCAGAAACAAATAATTAATTTCCCTTGAAGTTTCTTCAGGGTTAAAGGCAAGCTTCATGTGTATATATAAACTCATCCAGCCAAGTTGGGGTGAATCTCAGAACTTTTTTCTTTTTACCAAAAAATGCACCCTTTTCTCCTGTCACATTGGGATGATTCAAGATGGCCCCATTTGTCCGGGGGTAGGAGTAGGGCAGGCAGCCCATTGGTTGCCTGGCTAAGGTTAGGAGGCTGGGAACTTCCTTGAGAAGCAAGTCTCCTTCCAGCCACCTCTGCTGGAATTGGGTATTCCCCCCTCTACCCTCGGATGGATTTCCCCATAAATAAATGTCTTGTCTGAATTCATCTTATTTTCAAAAGGAGAGTCATCATATGGTAAAGACAGATTGTAAAAAGATGCATCAATCTGTCAGGAAGGCTGGTTAATATGAGCATTTGTTTAGCAGAGAGAGTGTGCCCCGAGGCGGCTACACTGTGAGGCTGGGCAGGTGCTTGGCCCAGGCCTGAATGCCGATGGCCCCCGCGTCTGGACCAGACTCAGGCCTGGAAGGGGCCTTTGTTTTAATATTTAGACCTTCGAACGCGGGCTGCTTTGTACATTGAGTAGGGCGCTGTGGCAGCCTCACATTTCAGAAGAGGCCCCCAGCTGGAGGGGGCAGACCCACGGCCCTAGATGTGTCTGAAACACTTTCATTTGAGAACTAATGAATATGAGGGAATTTTAGACGACACCTCAGACAATCTCTCCATTTTGTTTTATTCTTTTAAAAAATGTACACAGGCCATAACCTAAGTACACAGATAAAAGAGTAAAATACCACATGAGTAATACATGAAGTGCATGGTGTAAAAATTCTATACCATGACACATTACATGGGAAGTACATGTATATGAAATAGAAAAGAGAAAAACGCTAAAGTCCTCCTTTACCGCCTCCACCATTGACTACCATGAACTATTTGATGTGTCTCCTTTTCACTCTCCTCCAACGCATTTCTACCTATTTATCCCAGGCACAATACACATACAGTTTACTTTTGTTATGTGAATAGGATCATAGCAACATTTGGTACTTTTTTTAACCTAACATTCTATTTTGGGTTTCTTTTAAAAATAAAAGTATAAAACTAATACATGTTTATTATAAAAACTTCAAACTTTAAAGAGAGGAAGAAAATAAAAGTAAAATAAGCACCAAAAACAAACAAACAAAAAAACTTTTTCTTCCTGTCCCTCCAATTCCCACTCTCAGAGCAAAGAGATAAAATGAACATATTTTTGTGTATCTTTTAAGAAATGATTATGCATATACTAGCATGTAAACACACATATCCTTCATCTGTTCATTGTATGGATGAGGAAGTGAGAGCTCAGAGAGGTCACAGGCATATCCAAGGTCACACAGCTGACTGGGGCAGAGGCATATGTGGAGCCCAGTGCCCTGCCTTCAGAGGGCAAAGAGCTTTCCGCTGCACGTCTCCAAGGCGTTTGCCCACAGCCAGTCTCGGCTGGTGTCTCTAATCCCTTCCTAACCTCAGCCTGGTCTGTAAGGTGGACACTTGTCACTTTTTTTCCCCCCCCCCCCCCGCCAGGAATGCTGTAGGTTCTCAGTGTATTCATAGACTACACTTGTGCTGCTTGTCCGGGGACCTGCCTGTTTGTTTCACTAATGCCTGCTGTGTCTGTCCGAGCTGTCCTGGCAGCAGACCGGCGTCCTGGAACCTGGCAAAGACATTCATTCAGGGAGCTGTGTTTGCACCTTTGTTCCCAGATTACACCTGGCAGTTGTATGCAGAGGACCCTTCTCAAAGGTAATTCCATTTAAGCAACCCCTCGGCCTGGTGGGAACCGATGTCTGCATTGGGCCTATTGCCCCTCCCTCTGTGCTAGATCCTGGGGCCACGGGCCTGACCCCGGGGGACTCACAGCACACACCTGTGTCTGCAGTTAGCCTGTGTGTGTCAGCCTTAGCCATCTTGGGCCCAGATGTGTCTACAGCATTGCCAACATCTGGGTGAAAGGAGAAAAGTCAGCCAGCCATACGGATGCATTTGTTTCTTGCTGACAGTAGGATGGCACCATCTGGACATCTGGGAACCATCCAGTTGGACAGACGGTGTCATCTGTACACCACATATTTGATCCCGCCCCCTATGATGACACGAAATGGCAGAGCCTGGGCCTACAACTCTCCCCAGCCAGGCCTGTCCTGACTTGCAGATGGGAAAGAGGGAAGGCCAGAACCTGGTCACTGGGTGTGGACAAGGGAGGTGTGTGTGTGTGTGTGTGTGTGTGTGTGTGTGTGAGAGCAGGTTTGTGTGTGTGCATGCATTTGTGTGTTGGGATGAGGAGCTGGCAGCTAGAGAAACTCTGACCTTGAAACTGAACTCTCGTGACATCACAGTTCCGCCTGAGGCTGGGCCTGGAGGTGCTGTCTCCAGCCGGGAGCTTTGGAGTGAGGGGCGGTCTTCTCTGCCTGCCTTTGATGCACTGCCGCGCAGGAAGCAGTCTCCTTCCCAGCAAACAACTCCTCCTGGGATCCCTGGTTCTGCATCGCCCCCCAGTGGGCAACTGGAATATATCTGGAGAGAAAGCCTTCCGGCACACTTG
This sequence comes from Myotis brandtii, assembly GCF_000412655.1. Classification (NCBI taxonomy): domain Eukaryota; kingdom Metazoa; phylum Chordata; class Mammalia; order Chiroptera; family Vespertilionidae; genus Myotis; species Myotis brandtii. The sequence goes on along the minus strand of NW_005355833.1, from coordinate 2,895,619 downwards.
GTCCCAAGTCAAACGCGTGGATTTTAGAACCTCAATGCTTTTCCTGTTCTCCTCCAACCCAACCCGTGGAAAAGAAAGGCACAGTCTACACCCCATTGGAAAGTGCCTGATCCCAACCCCATGAAGGCAGTTTGGGGGATGAGTGTTTTAGTCTGTCACAGAAAAGACAGGACCTGGCAAGACCAGCTACAAGGTGGAGGGTGCCCAGGAACCGCGGGTTCCCAGGGGTTTGCAGTGCGGGGCAGCTCCGATCCGAGGAGGTGAGGCCAGCCCTCCCACTCCTGCCCGAAGCCCAGGGCCTCTCCTCCCCAAAGTGTCTCCTCGGAGAGCTTTTGCATCTGCTGTCTGTGACATCCACTCCCGCCCAGACAGGGACAGATGCAAACAGAGGCTGGAACGCGGTGATAGAGCAGCCGCAACACAGCCTGAAGATGCAGAGACAACAACGTCTGGAGCGATAAGGACCCACAGGGATGGAAGGCCAATGTCCTGAGCACGGACGGTGGTGTCTCATTTCACTTGCAGTTGTGACTGGGAGATGTCGTCAGTCCCATTTTTCAGATGAAGAAACAGACTCAGAGAGGTTGCCAGGGCTGCACAGCTGGGGTGTGGCTGAGCTCAGCTTCAGGTCACAACCTGCTTGATCTCCAGCACATGGCCTTTCTGTGACCCCGCAGACACACGGGCACCATCTCCATCCCGTTTCTCTAATGACTCAGTGCTTGGAGAGAAGGGAGAGACCCACATGCAGAGCAATGAGGGGGAGAGAGAGAGAGAGAGAGAGAGAGAGAGAGAGAGAGAGAGAGAAGACAAGGGGCACAGAGAGATGATGGGAAGACAGTGACAGAGAGAAAGGTTAAAAAAAGATCTGCTTATCTCTCCCTACAGGCATAAATTTTGGATAAAATACACATTCCAGGTCTCATCCCCAGATCTTCAGAATCAGAATTTCTGGGAGTGGGACCCAGGAATCTACATTTAAAGAAATGTCCTCTGAGTGGCAAAGTGTGCTTTGAAATGCGTCCGAAAAGTAAGGTACATTGATGGGTGGATAGAGGAAGCGATAGATGGATAATATGTCATAAAGCAAATATAGCAAAATGTTACCTGAGGAAGCTAGAAAGTAGATAACACTGTTCACTGTACAATTCCCTTAATTTTCTGTATATTTGAAAAATGTCATAATAAAGTGGTGGTGGTGGGGGGCAATTTCCTGAAGGATTGTGATCATTAGGCAGGTCCAGGAAGGACCCCTGTTGTACTTTTGGAGGAGCAGTTGCCCTGGAAACCTCCCATCCCACCCCCTCATGAAGGAAGTCCACCTGCCCGTGGGGCCTCCTGCTCTGCGTGTGGCTGTCGGAGGCTGGCCCCTGAGGGGCACTGTGCAAGGTGACCCACTGGCTGGTGGGGTGGGCGGAGCTCGGAGAGGTGGGGCTAGAAGTTCTCTTGGAAGAATCTGAAGCTGAACTGCTCACAGTGGACCCTGAGCACCTTGGCCAGGGCTGGGGAGCCGCAGAAGAAGACCTGCACCTTGCCCTTCTTCTCAGCGGCCACTTTCTGGAACACCTGGAGTCCACGGGGTTGGGGAAGAACAGAGGGAGGAGAGGTGGGACTGTGGACCCGCCCCGTGACACACCCACCTGAAGCTGGCAATGCCATGGGTTGGCAGTGGCAGCCATGACCATCTGTCTGTCCCCAAGAGGAAGGCCAAGACTCAGCTGCTTGTCTTCAGAGCAGAGCATGTAACATGCAGCCATTCCTCTAGGAGCCATTGCTCCACCCATAACCTGACCCCCACCCCAGGGAGGGGATGGGCCAGAGAAGAGTAAGACCCGGGCCCTCGCCTAAGGAGCTGCGTGTGAGGGGGAGACGCACACCCCACTAACTGCCATGTTGGAGGACAGTGACGGAGCCCTGAGCGGCATGCTGACCCCACCTGCCCTGAACCTCGTGTTGTCCTCCAGCCGGCCACGGCCTCCACTGGAATGTCTTTCCTGAAGTCGGGCTTCTTCCCCCAGTGGGGACCCCTTTCCACTCCAGATGCTGCTTAAGAGTTGCCTTTGCTGAAAGTCCTCTTTGGTGCCCAAGCACCACTGGCAGCCGTCCCCCCTCAGCTCTCACTCCCTGGGCCTGGAGTATCGGCAGCAGATGGAAAGAAGTACTTTCTGGGTCAGTTTGTGAAACCCTAGCCCCCAGGTGGTAAGCACTCAGGGAAGAAAAATAAAACCAACCTGAGAAGTAAAATAGGAAGGCTGCACACTATCTTATGTCCCTGGGCCTCATTTCCCCCATCTGTACCAGGAAGGGATAAGACAAGGATGCCGTCCACTGGGGCCTTCTGGCTCTGGTTCATAGGGGGCGGTCAGAGCTGGGGGAGACCTTGGAAGTCATACGGGCTAACTTCCTCTCTAAACAGATGGGGAAACTGAGGCCAATCATGGGATAAAGTGAGCGAGTGACGGATCCAGAAGTAGGTCCCCTGCCTCCAGATCCAGCCCTGCGATCCTGGCTGGACTCCAGATGCCAGCCTCATGCTTTGCCCCTGGCTGCAGGGCCCTAATCTACCCGGCCGCCGCTCAGGCTCTCAGCCGCACGGTCCCTGGGGCTGTGACTCCAGCCAGGCTTTACCTTGCTCCAGTCAGGCCGCCCCGGCTGGGTGCGCGTCTGGAGGCCCGTGATGGAGTCCTTCTTCTCCTTCTTGGCCACGAGGTCGAGAGCCATCTGCAGGCCGATGGCCTTCATGTCGTTCTTGCCCAGCGCCGAGGTCATGTACATGTGCAGCTCTAGGAAGCGGCCTACATGGTGGGAGGAGAGGGTGGCACTGAAAGGCCAGCGACTGTGATGGGCACAGAATGTCAGCCACCTCGCCCTGGGGCTTGGAGGGACACCAAGAGGGCTTGGAACTCACACCTGCAGCCACCGTGTTCACCCAGGACCCCCTCCCCCACGTGCTGTAGACAGGAACGAGCCCACTGCTTGAACTGGGCCTGCTCTGCGCTCTGACCTGCAGCCACCGTGTTCACCCAGGACCCCCTCCCCCCCGTGACCAGTGCTGTAGACAGGAACGAGCCCACTGCTTGAGCTGGGCCTGCTCTGCGCTCCACATACATGAGTTGGTTCATATCCAGTGTCTAATGTGAGCCTCACCACCACCCAGGGGTTCTGTTTCTAGAGGGAAATTAATCCCAGGGCATGGTGGCAGTCCTTGGGCTCCGCAGCGTGTGCCCTTCCATTCCACGTGGTGGCTGCTCAGGCAGGTGGGGGACACCAGCCATGCACACATGAAATGGTAACTGAGACCAAAGGGCCAAGGGTTGAGTGAGAGGATGATGGCAAAGGCTACTGCTACGCAGGGAAGGGCTGGCGTAGAGCTGCTCCCTGGGAGGTGGGGATTGGGTGAGGTCTTGGAAGAGGGGCAAGACTCAAAGAGGAGATGAAAGGAAGGCATCCCGAGAAGGGGAACTAGCCTGCGCCCAGGGCAAGAGGCTGGAACGAACGTGGTGATGGTGGGGCATGAGGTGACTGCCTGGCCGGAGCGGAGGATCCTTGAACAGGAGCAGCAGGAGGGGGGACTGGACACTCTGAGGCTAGAACGCTAAAGGTCTGAGTGCCCAGCTAGGAAAGGGGGCCGGTGGAGGGCACCTGAGCAGAGCATGGCAGGATGGAAACAGCGTTTCAGAAAGCGGGGTCAGAGGCCAAAGGGAAAGGCCACAGGCTGACATCATGGAGGCCATTAGGTCCGAGCAGCCTCAGTTAGATGCCTGCAATGGGACAGGTTAGCTGAGGTGCTGGCCCTTCTCGGCCCTCAGGACAGCGGGAGCTCAGGTGGGCAGCTCTGTGTTCGGGCTCCTTCCTCCGTTTTCCCAGACACGGCATACAAATGGTACCGTTTTCCATGGTGCCACGATGGCCCGTGCACCCGTGCACAGTCAGCAGTGGCAGGGCCTGCTCCAGGCTGTTGGATCCATGGGCTGATGATCACTCATCCTTCTCCTCCCCCCAGTCTAAAGGATTGTGCCGTTCTCAACTCGCTCTCGATGGTTTCATCTGGTACCATTAGCCCAGGTTCCCTTCGGCTTAAGGTCTCAGCCACTGTTAAAATGCAGATGGCCTTAGAAGGGACACCACTTTTTATGTCACATGTCGGTGAACCTGAGTAGTGCTGGGTGGTGAGGGAGGGCGATGTACTACAAAGGATGCCCATCTGGGAGAGCCCTGACCCTCCTCGCCCTCCTACAGTCACCACACCCCAGAGAGGGGTAGGAGAAGAGAGAAGGAGACCCGTGTGGGAGGGAGGAGAAAGATCAGACCTGACATAGTTTCTCCCTCCTCAAAACAGCTGAGTTTGAGACAGTCATCCCATTTCTGGGACACTCTCCTAAGAAAATCATCCAAAGGAAGGAGGAAAAACCCCCACTATGTGCACATTTATATTAATTGCAGCTTTACTTATGGTGGTGGAGAACTAGGAATAAACAAAATGTCCGGTAGTAAAAGCTTGGTTAAATAATTGTGGCAAGTCACTAACTATATCATTCATTAATAGCCATTAAATACAACTACTGCGATTGCTAAATTTATTGCGTAGTTTTACTACTTCTACTACTATTAAATTTATTGAGCAGCTACTATTACTACTACCATTACTACTATATTTACTGAGCAGTTATTAAGCTCCACTCACTGTTGTAAGTGCTGCACATATGATATCTCACTTAATCCTCACAACAATCCATTTGTATCCATATTTTTCAGATGAGGACATTGAAGCAAAGCAGTTAAATAATGTGCCCAAGCTTCTATAGCTACTATGGGATAGAGATACAAACCAAACAGAATGATTGAAGCTTAAGCTATAGAAATTGAAAAATGATAAATTACAAATTCTTTAACTCAAACCTTAATGTAAAATTAAAATCAGAGACTGTAATTTGAGGTAATAAAGGTGTTGACTCAAGTGGCCTTGAGAACGGAAAGCACTGGGTGAGCTGGTGCCCTTTGTTTACATGGATCAGGAAGAAGCAAACAGTAAATATTTATGTACCAGTAACTAGAAATTTAAATTAAAGCTAAACTTTTCCCCTTGCTTACTAACATCATAAAAATCCAGTTTCTAATGAATTGATATGCACAAAAGCGTTCAAAACAAAGTTGATGCTATGTAAATATTTGCTATAATTGTTATTTACAAGAAAGGGCAAGGAGCTTTATTGCGACCTTCTGAGGTTTAATAGTTATCTTCCAAAGACTGGTGACGTGGCTTTAAGGCTTTAGATGTTTGCTACAGTGAGCTACATCTGTTTGAATGTTTCCTGCAGAAAACAATGTTTGATTACTTGAACTTATAAACTATGTTTATTATTGAAATTTGAATTTACTCATGGCATCCTTGTGATAGTTAAGCAGCCAAATAAGATCTAATTCCAATGAACTCAACCAGTATTTTTTTTAAAAAACACATAATTCTCTTGAAGTTAGAAACAGATCTAAAGATATTCCTCCTTGTATAAGTTATTCCACAAGTAAAACAAAATGAAACAAACATGATGAAGCTGCCCAGCCAGCGTGGCTCAGTGGTTGAGCATCGACCTACGAACCAGGAGAAGGTCATGGTTTGATTCCTAGTCAGAGCACATGCCCGGGTTGTGGGCTCAATCCCCAGTGTGGAGCGTGCAGGAAGCAGCCGATCAATGATTCTCTCTCATCATTGATGTTTCTATCTCTCTCTCTCTCTCTCCCTTCCTCTCAGAAATCAATAAAAATATATTTTAAAAAATAATAATGAAGCTAACAGATTAACTTTAGGACACGGGTCAAAACATCAGTATCCCACAAAGGTGTCCCATGAAGGCTATGATATAACCCAGAGAAGCATGTCATCGTACACACGAAGCACTGGCTTAGCGAATAATGCAGAATGTACATGTGGGGGGGGGGTGGCACTGCAGGGCGGGAGGAGGACATGTTTGATGAAAGTATAAAAGAAGGGCCCAAACAGTAAAAGAACTCATATATGCTAAGGTGTTTAATCTTTATCTTAGGCCACTCTTTAAATGTTTTTATTGCCACCGCATCAGGAAAAATACTGAGCATTCAACCCCAATACATATATGTGCTTATTCACATGTTCATTTCAACTAACTGGTTATGTACATTAAAAATGTATGTTGGAGAAAAAGAACCATATTTACTTTCTCACCTTAAGCAACTAGAAAAATGGACAAAATACATAAAACAATGGTCAACAGGTAGTGCAAGACTGTAATTGCCAAGAGAGGGAAGCAAATGAAGTGAGCCTTGCAATTGTCCCAGCCTGGAGCTGGTCTCACTGAGCGAGGGGACAGAAATCGGGGTTCAAGGAGGCCAAGACAACTAGAATATGCAGCACAATACTGGGAAAAGGGAACCACACAGAGAGAGGGAAGGAAGACGAGAAAGAGGAAGGGAGGAAGTGAGGGAGTCGGGGAGGAGGGAGGAGGACGCTAACTCTGGAAATCTGCATAAAGATTCCCCCAAGCCTTTGGCTAAGCATTAATCTGCACATGTCTGAAAGAAACTTCCTGGAAAACACTAGGCTGAACAGTACCTGGAGCTCAAAAAGAGCTGAGAATAATTTGTGCTTCCACCAGAAAGAGTAGGCAGATCTGGGAATACACAGGCCAGTGGGTAGAGTCCTCAGAGGTGTAATCTCTTAGTACTGGAGCTACATTAGTCCCGTAATAAAGTCTGCCCTGGACTCGCCATACCAGAAGTTGAAGCAAGTCCTGAAAGGATTCAAATTATCTCAAATAATGCAGCTGTGTACCAGAATAAAGTTAAAGAAATGCCACAAAATCCAGAACACAACAACATGCAATTCACAATGCCCAGCAGCCAGTAAAAAGTTAATGGGCAGAGTAATCCCACTCCTAGGAATATAGCCCAAGAAATCAGAAACACCAGTCAGAAAGGACATATGCACCCCTATGTTCATAGCAGCACAATTCACCATAGCTAAGATTTGGAAATAGCCTAAGTGCCCATCAGCAGGTGAGTGGATTAAAAAGCTGTGGTACATCTACACCAGGGGTCCTCAAACTACAGCCCGCGGGCCACATGCAAATACAAATATTGTATTTGTTCCCGTTTTGTTTTTTTACTTCAAAATAAGATATGTGCAGTGTGCATAGGAATTTGTTCATAGCTTTTTTTTAAAAACTATAGTCCAGCCCTCCAACGGTCTGAGGGACAGGGAACTGGCCCCCTGTTTAAAAAGTTTGAGGACCCCTGATCTACACAATGGAATACTATGCTGCTGTAAAAAAGAAAGAACTCTTACCATTCACAACAGCATGGATGGACCTGAAGAGCATTATGCTAAGCGAAATAAACCAGTCAGAGAAAGATAAATATCACATGATCTCACTCATTTGTGGAATACAATGAACAACATAAACTGATGAACAAAAATAGATCCAGAGACCAGGAAGAATTGAACAGACTGTCAAACTTCAGAGGGAAGGCAGGGGAGGGGGAGTAAGAGATTAAGACATCAACCAAAGGACTTGTATACTTGCATACATGCATAACCAACGGACACAGACACTAGCGGGTGAGGGCATGTGCTGGGGGGTGGGGTGTGGGTGGCCAGGGAGAGGTCAATGGGGGAAAAAGGAGACATATGTAATACTATATGTAATACTTTAAACAATAAAGAATAAAAGAAAAAGTTAATAGGCAGGCTAGGCCTGTGGGCTTGTATGGCTGTGGGGGGCGGGCACCTGGGGGAGCCAAAAAGCCTCCAGCACCTGGTATTCCCAGGCAGCCGCCCATTCCAAGATCAGCCGAGATCAGGCATGTTCAGGGTGGTATGGCCATAGACACTGAGAGGAGCCTCCAGGAGCCATAAGAGCCTGTGCCCTGCCTCCAGGCCCCTCAGCCCTTGGCTGCCACTCTGAGCTGGTGCTCTCCCCCTCCCTGGGACCATATCTCTCCCTGAGCCTTTCACCTGCTCCTTGGTCTATCTTCTGAGCTTCCAAAGGGTGCAGGAGGGCACCTCCTTTGGGATTGGGATTCCCTGGGTAGCGAGGAAGGGGGTGCCCTTCCCAAATGGGTAGGATGGAGTCCGCTAAGGACCATGGAAAGGAGTCGTGGGGAGAGGGCGACACTGGTCTTCTGTCTGGGGGAGGGGTTAAAAAAAAAGAAAAAAAAAGTTATCCAGCATGAAAAGAAGCAGGAGAACACGATTCATAACTAGGAGAAAATTAGTAATTAGAAAGAGACCCAGAAATAGTAGATATGATGGACTTAGACAAACATATTACACAAATTTATAAATGTGCTTGAGAATATCAAATCAAAACAAAGCAGGTAGGATGAGGAGAGAAATGAAAGACATAAAAGAGACCCAAATGGACCTTCTAGAGAAGAAAAATATAATGACAGAATGAAAAATACAATGGGTAGGATTAACAGCTATTTTAGGCCTTTGGTTTTCCAAATAAATTTTAGAATCAGCTTCTCAATAACTTTTTTTTAAACCTGCTCAAATTTTGATTAGGATGGGAATGACAGATAAGGTACTGCAGAAGGAAAGATCAGTGATCTTGAAGAGACAGCAATAGAAACTACCCAAAATGCAGCACAGGTTGAGAGAAAGGGGGAAGAAACAAGAACAGAGTCTCAGTGGCCTGTGGAATATCACACTGCCTAACATCTGCGTAATGGAAGTGACAGGAGGGAAAGAGGAGAGAGAAAAACATGTAAAGAAAGAGTGGCTGAAGTTTATCCAAATTTGATGGGAACTACAAGTTCATATATCCAAGAAGTTTAATGAACTCCAAGTACAAGAAATATAAAGAAAACCACTTGCCAGAAATGTTTTGTAGTTTTCAGTGCACAGAGCTTGGCCATATTTTGCTATATTTATCCTTAAGTGTTTCATGTTTTAAAATTTTTTCAATTACAAATTATTTGTTGTTAGTAAATAATAATACAATTGATTTTTGCATATTGACTTTACATCCTGACCTTGTTGAACTCTCTATGAGACTGATCTAAATGAGATAAAATCACAAAACTTTTAAAAGGCAACATAAGAGAAAAAACTCATGACTTTGGTAAAGTAAAGATATTAGATAGGAAACAAAAAGCATGAGTAATAAAAGAAAAAATTGATAATTTGAATATCATCAAAATTTAAAAATTTGTGCTTCAAAGGACAATTTAACAAAATGAAAACACAAACCACAGACTGGGGGAATGTATCTGTACAAAGCACACCTGATAGTAGACCTGTTTCCAGAATATGTATATTACTCTTACAACTTAATAAAGAAGAAGACAAACATCTGGATTTAAAAAGTGGACTAAATATTTGAAACTTTACAAAGATGTATAAACAACAAATAAGAACATGAAAAAATGTTCAATATCATTAATCATTAAAGAAATGCAAATTAAGAGCACATTAAAATATCCCCATACACCCACTAGAACAGCTAAAATTAAAAAGACACCAATATCAAATCTTGGTGAAGTTGTGGAGCAACTGGAACTCTCATCCATTGCTGATGGTAATGCAAAATGATACAGCTACTTTGGAAAACAATTTGGCAGTTTCTTAATAAATTTAAACTTATCACATACCCAGCAATCCCACTTTTAAATATTTACCCCAAAGAGATAAAAACATATGTTCACACAAGGACTTGTATGCACGTATGTATAGTAGTTTTATTCAAAATAGCTAAAAAAGTTAAAAGCAACTCTAATATCCATCAACAAGTGAATGGAAAAACAGACTGTGATATATCATAAAATAGAAAACTATTCAGTGCTAAAAGGAATTTACTTATTGATACATGCAACAACATGGATAAATCTCAAAGATATTATGTTAAGTGAAAGAAGTAACATAGAAAAGACTATGGATTATATTATTCCTTTTATGAAATTCTAGAAACTATAGTGATAGAAAGCAGATCAGTGGTTGCCAAGGATTACAAGTTGAGGGGAGGGTGTTAATGCAAAATGTGATGAGGGAACTTTTGGGGGGATAATAGAAATGCTCCCCATTTTGATTGTGCTGATGGTTACACAACTGTACACATTTGTCAAAATGTCATTGTATTCGTTGTGAGTTTTATTGTCTGTAAATTATCCCTAAACAACTTTTTTTTAAAAAGGTATGAATAAGAACCATCTGAGAAGTATGTTAAAATCAAAATCTCAATGTCATTTTTTTTTTTTTGGTCAGTCTTTACCAGACGATATTTTTCCATTGCTTTTTAGAGAAAGTGGAAGGGAGAAGGAGAGACAGAGAAATAGAAACATTGATTGGTAGCCTCCCACACAGGCCCCAACCAGGGTGGGGGAATCGAACCTGCAACTGAGGTACAGGTACATGCCCTTGACTGGAATTGAACCCTGGACCCTTCAGTTCACAGGCCAATGCTCTATCCACTGAGCCAAGCCATCTAGGGCCCAATGTCATTTTTTAAAGAAATAGAACAAAAAAATTATCAGATTTGTATGATCCTGAATAGCCAAAGCAATCCTGAGAAAAAAGAATGAAGCCAGAGTTATCACACTACCTGATTTCATATTTATACAGAGTAACGATAATCAAAACAGCATGGTATTGGCAGAAAAACAGACACACAGACCAATGGAAAAGAATTGCGAGCCCATAAATAAAACCACATGTATTTGGGCAAATAATTTTTGACAAAGGAGCCAAAAACACATAATGGAGAAAAGAAAGTCTCTTCAATAAATGGTGCTAGGAAAATTGGAAAGCCACCTGCAAAAGAATGAAACTAGACTACAGTTTGTCCATATACAAAATTAATTCAAAATGGATTGAAGACCTAATTATGAGATCTGAAACAATAAATTACAAAGAAGAAAAAGTAGGTACTAAACTCATGGATCTTGGTCTTAGAGAAGATTTTATGAATTTGACCCCAAAGGTCAAGGGAAGTAAAGACAAAATTAAATGAATGGGACTATATCAAACTAAAAAGCTTCTGCACAGCAAAAGAAACTACCAATAAAACAGAAAGGCATCAATCAAATGGGAGATGATATTTGCAAACAACAGCTCTGACAACGGGTTAATATTCAAACTATATAAAGAACTCATACATCTCAATACCAAACAATCCAATTTAAAAAAATGGGCAGAGGACCTGAACAGACACTTCTCCCAAGAAGACATTCAAATGGCCAACAGATATATGAAAAGATGCTGAACTTCACTAGCTCTTAGGGAAATGCAAATCAAAACTACAATGAGATACCAGCTCATACCTGTTAGGATGGCTATTATCAACAAGACAAGAAATGACAAGTGTTAGAGAGGTTGTGGAGAAAAGGGAACCCTCATTCACTGCTGGTGGGAATGTAAACTGGCCACAACCACTATGGAAAACAGTATGGTGCTTCCTCAAAAAACTTACAAATAGAGTTACCATATGACCCAGCCAATCTTCTGGGTATCTCCTGGAAAAACTTGAAAACATTTACTTGAAAAGTTATATGCACCTCTATGTTCGTTGCAGCACTATTCACGGTGGCCAGTACATGGAACAACCAAAATGTCCTTCGATAGATGGTTAGATAAAGGAGATGTGGTTCATATAGACTATGGAATACTACTCAGCCATAAGAAAAGATGAAATACTGCCATTTGTGACAACATGGATGGATTTTGAGAATATTATGCTAAGTGAAATAAGTCAGTCAGAAAAAGCTAAGAACCATGATTTCACTCATATGTAGGACATAAAACTGAAACGCATAGACAAAAATAGTATGGCCATTACCAAAGGGAAGGTGGTGGCGGGGGGGTAGTAAAGTGTAAAGGAGGCCAAATATATGGTGACGGAAGATGATTTGACTTTGAGTGGTGGACACAGAATGCCATCTACAGATCATGTGTCATAGAAATGCACACTTGAAACCTATATAATCTTATTAACCAATGTCACCCCTATCCGTTTAATAAAAATCTATAATAATAAAAGTGTAATATGCTAATTAGACCAGATGTCTTTCATTCCAGACAAAGTTGCTGTGGGGGTGGGGGATGGGAGGCTGAGGCAGAGGCGGCAGAGGCCCCTGGCCACAGTGATGGCGGGCGGGGGCTGGGGCCAAGGCTCTTGCATGAATTTCGTGCATTGGGCCTCTAGTAAATAAATAAAGGACTAGCAATCTGTGGGAATAAAATAAATTTTAAAAAAAGGTATGAATAAGAATCACCTGAGAAGTATGTTAAAATGTTTGTTCTTGGGCCTCCACCCAGAGAATTTGCTTTGAAAGTTCTCAGGTAAGGCCTTGAAATCTAAATTTTCAACAAGTATTCACTTTGAATGAAAAGAAATGTCATGAAAAAGAGAAATTAGAAAAAAGAAGAGCATACATTTTTATAAAATGTGAATAAGAAAAAATACCAGAAGGAAATCTTTTAAAATGCCTGAAATAGACAAGATAGCTGGATGGATTATGAATGATTTTTTTCTCCTTTATGTTTTGTTTCACAAAATGTTACATTTAAGTGGAAAATAAAAGCAATCCTCTCTCCCCCACATTTTTTATAGAAATAGAATAATCTAAACACCTTCTCACAAAGACCCGGCCCCACTCCCACCTTCCTCAGGCCCTGTCCCTCTCCTACCCTCTTGAGGCTCCTCGGCCTGGTCCATCTCCAGTTTGGTCAGCAGGCTCACAAACCACTCGAAAGACCGCTGGTCTCGGTTGATCCAGATGAAGTCCACCTAGAGAGGGGGGCCCTTCGGTTCTGAGGTGGGGCCTACCAAGTTCACAGCTCATGTCTGCTCTCCAAGGCCTGTATGATGACCCTGGCATGATCGGGTACACATTATCATCCCCATTTAAGGAGGGGGAAGCTGAGGCTCACAGAGATGAGGAGCCTTGACCAGGCCACAGAGCAGCATGGGGCCAGAACCCAGGTTCCTGACTGTTGGGTCAGGATTTTCTATAATAATCTATTGTTAAAGCAAGCAATGTACTGGGATTGTAAGCATAGGACAGCCAGAAAAACATTACTTTTTATTTATTTTTAAAAATCCTCACCCAAGGATATGTTTTTATTGATTTTTAGAGAGAGGGGAAGGAACAGAGGGAGAGAGAAACATCAATCTGTTGCCTCCTGTAACACACCGTGACTGGGATCGAATCTGCAACCTAGGTATGTGTCCTGACTGAGAATTCCACCTTCTGGTGTATGGGATAATGTTCCAACCAACTGAGCCACACCGGCTAGGGCAGTGATGGCGAACCTATGACACGCGTGTCAGAGGTGACACGCGAACTCATTTTTTTGGTTGATTTTTCTTTGTTAAATGGCATTTAAATATATAAAATAAATATCAAAAATATAAATCTTTGTTTTACTATGGTTGCAAATATCAAAAAATTTCTATATGTGACACGGCACCAGAGTTAAGTTAGGGTTTTTCAAAATGCTGACACGCCAAGCTCAAAAGGTTCGCCATCACTGGGCTAGGGCAACAGTACTTATTTTTTTAAGAAATTCTTGCCTGGCCAGCATGGTTCAGTGGTTGAGCATTGACCTATGAACCAGGAGGTCACAGTTCGATTCTAGGTCATGGCACATGTCCAGGTTTCAGGCTTGATTTTCAGGAGGGGGCATGCAGGAGGCAGCCGGTCAATGAATCTCTCTCATCATTGATGTTTCTATCTCCCTCTCCCTCTCCCTTCTTCTCTGAAATCAATAACAATATATTTTTGTAAAAGAAATTCTTTGAAGTGGCCTAGTCAAAATAATAAATTTTGAAAAGGCAAATGTTTTCATTTTTAAAACCACCACCAGATGATGGCTAGTAAGCATCATGGCTATAACTGGATCCAGACTGCCTGACTTTCAAGCTCCTTGGTCTTTGATGAGATGCTGTCTTCAGAACATCTCTCAGGGGTGAAGAGGGGTGATGGAAGAGGGGAGGCCTGGACACTTAGGAGGCACCAGGAAATGCAGGGCACTGGGGGAAGTGTAGGGGCCAGCAGATCCCAGCAGGAGGGCCTGGCTCCTGTTCCAGATGGTCTCCCAGGGAGAGGGGTCCAGGCCTGCTGCGGAGGGCCATGCTCACCTTGTGGAGCTTCATGTCTTCGTCCTGGATGCCCTCCATCCAGCAGTGCTGGCAGTTGGGGCAAATGTGCTTTCTCTTCTGGTACCTTAGGGGAGGCAGGAGCGGGGGTTTTGAGTTTGTGATGAGTAGGAGGCTTTAGGACCTCAGAGTACAGTGCAGGGGACAGGGAAGGAGGATGGGGTGACAGAACCCACCCTATGAGAAAGGAGAGGGATGAGACCCCAAAAGAAGAGGCTGTATGAGCAGGGGAGGGAAGAAAGAAAAGGAGAAAGGGAGATACTGAAAGGAGAGAAGGGAGCCGGGAGGGGAAGAGAAGAGGGGAGGACTCTCTCAGGACTCTGCTGTAGGCCACCCACCTGTACATGATGCTCTGCAGGATGGAAGCAAAGGGCGTGATGCCAATGCCCGCCCCGATGAGCACGGCATGCTCAGAGGCGAAGATCCTGCGGGTGGGGGTTCCATAAGGGCCATCGATGTAGCACTGTGCACCGGAGAGGTTGAAGGAAAGAGAGTGGAGAGTGGTGAGTGGGTGCGGGTAGAGCTGGACCCCAAGGCTTTAAGACTCTCTTTCTACACAGGCAGTTGTCTCCTGGCCTGGAACCAGGTCTAAGCTCTGTGCTCTGAGTTCACTTCTGGGAGAGCCCTAGAATCTCAGAATGCAGAGCTGATGGGAGCAGGGCTCCCCCCGCACCCCTGTGTGCCCCTGGGCCTGGAGGGTTTGGTTCCATCCTCTGGATATCTGGAAATCAGCCCCGGGGAGAATGGAGGGGCTTGGACAGGGGATCCCGGAGCCACTCACCTTGATGTTACAGAGTTGGTGGTTCTCAGGGGGCATCTCAGAGACCTGCGAGGAGTACAGCAGTGAGCTGTGGGTCTCTGGGAGTGGGCATGGCAGGCGTTTCTCAGAGGCTTCCAAGCACTTGCCAGCCTGAGTAACTTCACTAAAAGGGCATTGCCTTTTCTGCCCCCACCATTCCAGGGAGCATGGCGCTCTTCTGGGAGAGAACATCAGTGGTGTTCTGGAAAATTCACTCACTCTTCAGCAACAGCAACAAAACTCCTGCATGTTAGGTTTGCTGATTTCTGGTGTGAATAGCGCTGTGATGGCTCCCACCAAGGCCTGCATTTAATAACTGGCTCTCAGAATTCCTGGGAACTTAACCATCAGCTCTTGCGGGCCATTACCAGTCAGCTTCAGGGTGTGACCAGACACATGTTCGACTCTGTCTCCAGCCCCTCCCGAGAACTGTCACGTCTCTAGACAATTCCCTGCCCTGAACGTTCCTTCCCAAACACCCTTTCCCATGGCCCAGCTGGCCAATTCCTGTGCACCCTTCAGTGTCCAGCTGCTGTGAAGCAGTCGCTCCTCCTTGAAGCTCTGCCCAGCTGACCCAGGCACAAAGCCAGTGGCTGGCCCACCAGAGCCCCCTGGGACAGGGAGCAGGCCTGCCTGACTCCTCGGGGCCTGAGCAACAGCCGGCAGACAGACTGGATTTGTTGAGGTCAAATTCTGGAGGTGAAGGAAGCAGACCCCCCAGCAGGCTACAGGGTCCTGTGCTAACTCCCTCTCTGGCACCAGAAGGCAGAGTTAGGAGGGACCTTCACTGTCATCCAGGCCAACCCCTCATTTCACAGAATGGAAGCTGCGTCTGAGA
>NW_005355833.1:2850523-2875982 GCF_000412655.1 Myotis brandtii | reverse complement strand
CGGGTGTCCTGGGGCCTGGCCAGTGTTCTTCACACGGCTCCTTTGTCTGAGGAGACGGAATGCTGCGTTCCCCACGTGTTGGATGTGAAGTACTTCTGGTGACTTTGGGAGATACACTGCGAGAGACCTAGACCTTTCTATGTGTTTTAATCCCTCTGATTGCAAAGAGAAAGCCCTACATTATAATTTCTATGTCTTTAGCATTTACTAATCCCTCCTCTTTTTTTTCTTTTAACAAAATGAGAGAGAGAGAGAGAGAGAATGAGCAGAGCAGTGGAGTGCAGCTTCAGGCTCCAAGCCTTGGCAGGCAGAAACATCTGATAAGAGTCTAATAACATTGGTTTTCATTGTTTTTACTCTTAGAGCTACTGTCTGTTTCTGGCATAGGATATCAGTTTCCCACTAACAGTGGCCATCAGGAGAGTCCTTTTTAAATACAAGTAAGTTAAAGTAATGTTGGGATACAAAGGGAACTGTGAGGTGGGAAATATTATGGTGGGAAGTGAATATGGCAAAAGTGATGAGGGTGGGATGCAGGTGACTGTGCAGAAACACCGTGAAATGTGAGGTCTTCCTGCAGGTGGCTGCCCTAAGGCCCTCTCTTCCAAGTTCCAAGGAGCCGCCACCCCGGGGAGACAAACCACCGGCTCCCCAGCCTCCAGCCCGGCTTCCTCAGTCCTACCACTTACCAGAACCCGGTTGCTGGCCGAGGCTCCGCACCGCGCCTGAGTCCCGGCCTGTGTCCCTGTGTGCACCGGGCCTTCGCCCCCCTGCCACGGAGCTCCCTCGCATTTGTAGGATATCAGCTCCACACTGACGTCCTTGTTGGACACCACTGCTCCCTGTGCCACGGCCTTGGAATAAACGGGCTGGGATTGCAAATCCTTCTTGGTTTCAAAATGGGAATTGTTTTATTATTTAAATCACAAAAGTAATACATTAGTTTTAAAGATTCAGATATTACAGAATGTTAACAAATAAAGTGAAAAGGGACCTGAACCAGGTAATATGACTTCTTTAAACATTTTCTCTATGTCCTTCTAGACTTCCTCTCTTTCCACCACCCTCCTCTCTCTCACATACACACACACACACACACACACACACACACACACACACACACAGTCTCTCTCTCTCTCTCTCTCTCTCTCTCTCTCTCTCTCTCTCTTTTACATAAATGGAACATACTGCTTTGTAATCTGGCTTTTCCACTTTATTATATCTTAACTAGGTTTCCATACTTTCCAGTGCATATCTTTTTTTAGGGACCTATATTCCATTATAAGGGTGATCGGTAACTTATTTTGCTCCTTTCCTATTGTGGAATTTTGATTATTATTATTTCCTCATTATTGTTAACAACTACCATGTACAAAATAGCACCTTTTCCATCTCTATCCTTTACTCCAGCGATTTTCAACCTGTGTGCCGCAAGACTTTTTAAAATATGCAATACCTGAGTAGTTAGTTAGGGGCACAGACCTCTTTTCTCTTAGATTGCAGAATGAAAAAATGACAATAGCCAACACAACAATAGCAGTCAGGTGTGAATGCCCTGTCTTGAACCATAAATATAGATTATAGCCTAGCTGGTTTGTGAACTGAATGGTCCCGGGTTCAATTCCAGTCAAGAGCACATGCCTGGGTTGCAGGCTTGATCCCTAGTGTGGGGAATGCAAGAGGCAGCAGATCAATGATTCACTCTCATCATTGATGTTTCTATCTCTCTCCCTCTTGCTTCCTCTCTGAATCAATAAAAATATATTTTACAACAAATATATAGATCATACAAAAGTGTTGCATTTTATTAGTCATGTTGAATGATAAGGTTGCATCTGATTGGTTAATTCTTGGTACCAGAAATTCTTATATACAAGTATAAACACCTGATTTTTTAAAAAGTTACTTTGGAGCAATGAGGGTAGGTAATTACTATTACTATTATTATTATTATTATTTGTAAACCAATCAAAACTATACCTATTTTTGTCATATCAGCAAAAAATATAAAACATTTTTTGTGTGCCACAGCATTTTAGTAATTAGCTTATGTGTGACATGATATGAAAAAGGTTGAAAATTGCTACTTTATCTTGATTTGTTTTCATAGCATTTATTATCACTTGACACTGTATCTATTTTATTTGTTTATTGGCTGTCTCTTCAGAACATAAGCAGTGAATGTATCTGCCTTGCTCACTGATCTGTCTCCAGCATCTAGTACAGTACTTAGGAAATAGTAGGTGCTATGCTCAATAAATGTTTGCTAAATGAATGAATGAATGAACAAGGTGCTTAAGGTATTCTTGTGCACCTGTCCAACTAGCTTTTTAGAATAAATCCCTAAAAATGGAATTGCTGGGCCAGTGAGTATAGATATTTAAAATGCTGACACTTACGGCCAGACTGCCCGCCAGAAAGATTGTGCAGATGTATTTTTTGGCAGAGGTGTGTCAGGTCCCAGAGGAAACACAGCTTTTAACAATTCCCGGTGTGCCATAACTCACCTAGCTTCAAAAGGCAGCTTCCTCCTTCAGGAAGTTTCCCCTGGTTAACAGTAGACAATGCTCTCTCATTTCTACCTGTCCCTCCAATTCCCAAAGCGTTGCTCTTGGCACCATTCCAGGAGGGCTCTCTGGTCTGACTGGGCAGGATTCCCCCTGGTTTCCCCCTGGACTTCATATCCTTCCAGGGCCAGGCAGGGCAGGGCCAGGCCTGGGGGCTTCTCTTCTTTTGACCTTCCGCAGGGTTTGCAGCCTGGTGCTACAGCCCACTAAGTGTTCAGGTGCCCTCCGTCTCCTTTATCTATTCTTCCTCAGGTGCCGCTCTGATCTCTATGTATTCCTACCAAACCCCACCGAGCCTGTATGTGCCCCAGGCACTGGCAACTCGGAAGGCTTGTGGATTTCATCCAGGTTCAAAAAACAACGCTGATGCCCTAGCCAGTTTGGCTCAGTGGATAGAGCGTCAGCCTGTGGACTGAAGGGTCCCAGGTTCGTTTCTGGCCAAGGTCACATGCCTGGGTTGCGGGCTCGATCCCCAGTAGGGCATGCAGGAGGCAGCCAATCAATGATTCTCTTATCATTGATGTTTCTATCTCTCTCTCCCTCTTCCTTCCTCTCTGAAATCAATAAAGAAATATATTAAAATAAAAAACAACAACAACGCTGATGCTAATGTGGGTGGTGTTGATGGTGATGATGAATGGTCCATCTGGACCATGCTGCCCAGGTCACTCAATACTTTACAGGCATCCATCCCACTGGCCCTTTAAAAGAACCATGTGAGAAAGGGAAGTCAATTCGTAAGTGAACAACCTAGGACTCAGCAAGGTTAAAGGATGAGCCCATGGCCATACAGTTAGCAAGTGCTGGAGCAGAGACGTAAAGGTGAGTTTTTCTGATCTCAGTTTTCCCTCTCTTTTCTTTGTCCCCTACCTTTTAATTGAGGGCACAGACTGGGTTGGACCGGGGGGGATCAAGATTTGAGAAGGCTCTTAGACCACACAATGCGGAGCTGCCTTGGTCCTCACACTGCCTCTCAGCCAGTGTGCACGCTGCTGCTCAACGGCTGGTGCCACCAACCAGGCAGAAGGCAACTTGGTCCCCATGGGTTTGCCTCCATGGTGGACCCTTCCGTCCCCATAGCACCTACCTGGGGCCTCCTCTGGCTCCTTCTCATTCTCAAACTCCTCGACAGTCTCTTGGAGTCACAGTCCACTGGGTCTGATGCCTTGAAGGACTCATAGAGCCTGTTTGTCCACTGGCCTTCTGAGCGGATGTGTAGCCAGATGGTGTCTGAACAAGAGATGCGGGGAGAGGATCAATGCTGGAATCCAGCGAGGAGCAGGCCCGGCTCACCTGAGAAATTGGGGCTGGGTGTCCGCTGCTCAAGTCCTGGGTTTAGATCTGTCCTCCCTCAGATCTAAACTAGCGCCACAGCCACAGGACATGGAGATCTGATCTCCCCCTTGCAAATTTTCTCAATGAAGTCAATCTAAGCCTACACAGTAAAGGCTCCGTCTCCTCTGCCAGGGCAGGGGCCAGAGCTGCCCTGAGCACACCAGGAGCTCCCTGGGGTGGAGTCCCTGCCTCCTCCATCAGGCCAGGGTCTCACTAAGGTGGGGATCATTTCCCTCCCACATTCAGCCAGGTGCCTGTCAATGGCTCTGCACATAGTAGGTGTTCAACTGGTGGTGGGACCAATGACTTTAATTGCACCTTGTGCCTGGGATGTAGCAGGTGCTTTCTCAGGTTCTCTGTTGAGTGGATGACTGGCGGAAAGGTAGTGTGGGGTGGCCACCCTTCTGCTAAGGGGGACCAGAGAGAATCCACAGCATTAGACTGAGGAGGCCCCTAAGAGACCTCCTTTTTCTATTCTTTTAACCCAGGGACTGTTTGGGCAGCTCTGTGAAGGCAGTGGATAGCCAGCCGTGGGCAAACTACGGCCTGCGGGCCGGATCCGGCCCGTTTGAAATGAATAAAACTAAAAAAAAAAAAAAAAAGACCGTACCCTTTTATGTAATGATGTTTACTTTGAATTTATATTAGTTCACACAAACGCTCCATCCATGCTTTTGTTCCGGTCCTCCGGTCCAGTTTAAGAACCCATTGTGGCCCTCGAGTCAAAAAGTTTGCCCACCCCTGGGATAGACTCCTCACAGTAAGGTTCTTAAATACATAAAGTAACATACGTAGGCATTGCAAATGAAACCAGTTGTGATGAGAAAGTTATCAAAAATATTTTTTAAAAACACCAAATGTGTGATTTAGGAATGTATGCGCTTCTTTGTTAACACACGAAATAACTCCCGCTGGGGAGTTGCATGGCCACTGAAATCTGAAGTAATGACGAGGTATCAGCCACAATTGCTGTGTGATATAAAGGAATCTATGGCTTTTATTTAGAAAAAGTCACAGGTATTGTTAACACTATTGTGGGTTATCTGCATTCCTAAATGAAGAAAAGGCTAAATTTCAATTAGAGGTTAGTGAAAATAAAGATGCCACTCCCCACCCCCCACCCCTTCCAAGGTCACAAATAAACTGGTTCAACCCTGTATTTACAGAGGTCCGGAGCGGCATGTTCTCACAGCTTCATGAGGAGTGACCTGAAAAGTCAGGACTGGAGCTCAGGTCCTCAGACACCTCCTCCCATGCTCCTCTCTCAGGCTTCCTCCCCTTTCAGGCTATAAGTGCGTGTGCGTGTGCGTGTGCGTGTGCGTGTGCGCGTGCGTGTGTGTGTGTGTGGGGGGGTAGCTATGTCTCTCTACACAAATGCATTCTGAAGTGCCTCACACAGTGACTCACACGTAGGAGGCCCCCCTAAATGTCAGTTGCATTAAAACAGCCACGGCTGCCAACCTGAGTCCCACTCCTGATTTCTGTAAACAGCTTCGTAAACAAAGCCAGAGTATTTTCCAGCTCCCATGAGGACTCAGCTCACTGCAGGAGACTCACGGCCCACGAGAGAGGTGGATTCCACGCTGAGACCCTGAAGAAGCCCCTTTAAGAACTGGTCAAATAAATGACCCATCCACTTAATAAACATAGTCATTATAACCAGAGTAGTAGCGATAAACTGGAATACTATGCAGCCACGAAAAGAAAAAGTTCTTTTTGAAAAAACTGGCATGCAGAGATTTTCATGACACACTATTCACTGAGGAAAAGTTGGCTGCAAAACAGTGGGAACAGTGTGATCCCACACATGCAAAGGTGTCCCTGCATCTGACTCTCCATGTAGATGTACCGGCTGGAAGGCTGTTCACCAAAAGATTGACAATAGTTTTCTTTGAATGGAATTATTTGAGGGATTTTAATTTTTTAACTATGATATTTTATTTCTATTTACTGATTTTAGAGAGAGGAAGGGGGAGAGAGAGAAGAAAGGGGGAAGGGAGAGGGAGAAACATTGACTCATTCCATTTACTTTTATGCATTCATTGGTTGCTTCTTGTATGTGCCCTAACCAGAGGCTCTGACCCACAACCTTGGTGTATTGGGATGACGTTCTAACCAACTGAGCTACCCAGCCAGGGCCTTTAGTTTTCTTCTGTACAGATTTCTATATTGTCTGAATTTTCTGAGAGCATATATCTTCTTTAGAAAACAGAAAAGGGAAGAAAAATAGAAAGAAAATAACCCACCCTCTCAACCTTCATCCCTGTCTTCATCCCATTCTACATCCAGGCCACCAATCAGGTCATTCAAGGGGGGGTTGCTGAGCAGCCTCATGTGGGGGGAATTCTGGCTTTGCATCTGCACCCTGAGCTCTGGGGGCTGGGTCCTGTGGGCTCTGGTGAGGAGGCATCCTAAGTGAAGCTAAATCTTTTCATAGGGATGAGTCAGAGAACCCCTTTACCCCTCATGGAGCCAAGTAAGGGTCTCAGTGTAACAGGCCACGCAAGGCCTGTGCTGTCAGAAGCACCACTTGAGGTGGGCAGGCCAACCTCTGGCCTGGCCAGGAGCGCAGAAGTCTGGATGCTGGCTCCAACAACAGCCCAGGACCAGAAGGAAGGCACATGCATGGGGGAGGGGGGGAGGGAGGGGTCCGAGAACAGCTGGGTGAAGGAAGGGCCAGCTGAATGGTCCTATGGGTGCTGGGGACCCGCAGAGAAATGGAGTAGTGCAAGGGTGGGGCAAAAGAGTGGGAGGGAGTCTGCTGCCTGGGGGTCAACCGGCTCATGCCCACAGGGAGTGGGGAAGCCTGGCTTCTTGGCACAGCCCCCTGGTACTCCTTCCTGTGAGCTGGCTGCTCCTCTGCTGAAGACCTTCGTGGGCTCCCAACTGCTGGGCCATCCAGCTTCCAACTCTTCATTCAAAGGCCTCCTTGGTCCCACCCGGCTCTAATTGGCTTTGCCAGCCACATTGTCTGCCTTTCATCCCTCTTCTGACCCTCTCTCCTGTCCCCCATTCTCTCTGTGTGTGTCCCTCCCTTCTTTCCTCCCTACCCCACCCCAACCCTTAGCTCTAACAACATCAGATGTTCCATGTTTCTAGGTTTTCATGCTTTTGCCTATACTTCTCCCCTCTGCCTCCTCCCCATCTCCTTCCCTGTCTACTAAACTCCTACTAACCTTTCAAAGCTCAGCTGAAATGCCACATGCCTGCGAAGCCTTGACTACTTATCCCATCATGTCAGGCCCGCCCCTGTGAGCTTCGCAGTAGCTGGGACAGCTCTGACCAGGCCATTCACCGTGTCTACCCATCTGCCTCCTTGTTTCAGAGGGAGCTTTTGGAGATGGACTTTGCGCACCTGGTTTTGTTCACCTCTGTGTGACTGGTTTCCAGGCTGCGCTTGGTGCACAGTGGAACTCAGTAAACATCTGAACGATGGGAGGACTTGGCGTACCTTTCTGCTCCGGAGCACTGCTGATGGTGAAGGGGTGCCACTCGTAGCGTGCGATGGTGGGGATGTTCAGATACAAGTAGTCGCCAGGCCTGTAGTTGAAAAGCGGGGGCCTCTTGATGAGGAGATGAGTCACCTGGGGAAAGAAGATCAGCATCATTCCTCTGCCATAAATCAGAACTATGGCAGGTGCCCTCTTTATTCTGTATGTTAGATGGGCACATGTCACATGTGGTTCTTGAGGTGTCCTGAGACCTTTCTGTGCCTATGAGTGGGGACCATCCCTGCAGCACATCTGCTAACCAGGGCTGGGCAACTATCAGAGAAGGGAGGAGTCAGGCTGTGTCTGAAGTGGGGTTCATGGCTTGATTCTACTTCTTATGGTGTAAATGCTGCTTTTTAGTGGCCCTCTCCTCTGTGAAGCCCTCCCTGACTGTTCTAGCCTCTTTCTTGGAACTCCTGTAGCACTTGGCCAGCATTCCAACCTTTGTGATAATAACATCATCCTGGATAATAGCGTCAGTTTACTGAGCACTTTCCTGTGTGCCAGAGCTCTAAGGAGCACTTTAACTGTTCTCTCTAGTCCTCACAGTAACTTGTCGTACTTTCTCCACGTTCTGGATGGAAAGCTGAGGTACAAAGAGGTTAAATAGCTTGCTCAAGGCCATCAGCCAGGAAACCGTGGCATTTGAATCCCATAATTACTGTCTGATGCCAGAACCAGGACATAAACCACAGCCTCATTATTTAACTTCCATGTCCTCACACTCAAGTTGTCCAGAGCCCTGCCCACCCTAAACTGCCTACCCTTTCTCCGTAAATGGCCCGAGTCACTCAGACACCTGGGAGATGTCCTAGCCTCCTTTCTCTCTCTACCCTGAAATGCATCTAGTTGCCTTTGAGTCCTTCTGTGATATTCCCTCTCCTCATCCCACAGTCACTGCCCCAGTTCAGGATCAAGGCCCTGATGAGCTCTTATCTGCATTTGTGCAACAAGATCCCAAATGGTCCCCTACAAGCCACCTTCCACAGAGCAACTAAAAAATTTAGCTGGAACAGATATCAGCTTAATACCACACTCTCTTCCCCACCCTGCTCAGGGGTTCCCTGGGGCCTGCAGAGGGAGGCTAAATTCACTACTAGGCCCTGCCCACCCCTTCAGCAATGCCCTTTCATGTGTTGTCAATCCAACAAACTCCTGCTCATCTCTCAAAGCCCTGATATGGCATCTCCTCCCTCATTCTGAAGTCCTCTCTGGCCTCTCAAAGACAGAGTTTGAGTCCTCCTGGAACTGTACTTCTCTTACCAGCACAGCCCTGCACTATAATGAAAGGACTAATCGTCTACTAGCCTCGGGAGCCGTGGAGAGCATGACAGTGCCTGAGCCTTTTCTGTGTCTGTCACCTAGCACAGGGCCTCCACCTCATAGCCATTCACTACATGGTAACTGAGCATGTTCTTTGCAGACCTGGCTTTTAGTGGTAGCCTGTCATTCCCCTTCCTATAGTGTCACTCCTGAAGGGCTGGACTGGGTCTTGCACTTTGCTTGTCTCCTCCACTGGGCTGGGGCTCCCTTTCTCCTTGGGGACCAAACAGGATATCCAGTTGCTGTGCCCTACCACCATCTGCATCTCCCCTTGGCCCCTCAGGCCCTCTTTGCACCTTGGAGGGGAGCAGATTGACTTCCACGATGCTCAGGGCTGCCATGCGGGACACCGCCAGCCCGACGGCCTTCTCCAGGAAGAACAAGATGCCGGGGACCAGCAGCCACTTCCAGAAGTTGGGCCCATGCAGGATGAGCAGGAGCCACATGGGAAGGTAGGACAGGTGGGTCCAGTAGAACACCTGTGGGGGTGGGGGGCATAAGTTGCTAGAGTTCAAGGCAAGGCCATGGCTCAGGGCCATCCTCAAAGCCAGGATGGTGCCCAGAGTCTTGGCCATACAAATCCTCTCCTGGGGACTGGGCTGGGTAAGAGGCTGGGAAGCTTCCTCGATTCTTTGTTCTGGGGACTTGGCCCACGGAGCCTGTACGGGAAGTTTCCTGGTGCCAGCAGGCAAACATCTGAAACATCCTCCTGGGGGTGTTCTGGGCAGAGTGGAGCACCCCCAAAGGCCTCGTAGCACTAATGTCCCATCACACTGACCCTTTCTCTGGGGAAAGAAAGGCAAGACAACAATGGTTTTCTGGGAATGGAAAAGAAAAAGGCTGAGGACTGAGCTTTAATACGCGCTCTGCTACTCTCTTGGGACATCGGCTTAGTAAATGACATTTCTGAGCTTTCGATTCCTCATTGTTAAATGAGGATGCTGATTCCTACTTCAAAGGGCTGGTGCTGGCCCAGAGTAGGTGCTCTGTATACATCTATTTCTGATGTGACCAGGTCAGTCCAGGGACAGCCAGCGTCTCCAAACTAAATCCTCTGTGACCTCCTGTGTCTTGAGGAGGTTAGAGAGAGGGAAGCAAAGATAAAACTAACATTTTTGGAGCACTTCTGTTCCAGGTAGGTAGTTACTGGCTTCACATACATTTTCTTGTTTAATTACTAAAATAACATCAAAAGTAGAAGATTATAGCTTTATTTTGCAGATGAGGAAGCTGAGTGACCTGTAAATCGAGGGGTGGGGATTAGAACCCTGGGGGCCTGTGTTCCTTCACCTCCCTATGCCATCTTGAGCCCAGTTTAATCAAACTAGGGGATGAGCCAGAGAAAAGGCAGAATCTTCTAGAGCAGTGGTTCTCAACCTTGGCTGCACATTAGAATCACCTGGGAATCTTTTTAAAATTCTGATTTCTGGGCCTCATCCTCCGGAAATTCTGTTTCTTTGTTACTAATGTTGTGGCTCCACCCCATAACAAAGAAACAGAATTTCCAGAGGATGAGGCCCAGAAATCAGGATTTTAAAAAGATTCCCAGGTGATTCTAACGTGCAGCCAAGGTTGAGAACCACTGTTCTAGAGCAAAACACTTGCACTTGGCAGACATTAACAACAGCCCAATGGCAGAACCCAAATCACATGCACATAATATGCATACTAGCCTGGGACCTTCATGGGCTCTGGGAGTACGTTAGAGGGGGCATGGCATGAAATGAGATGGGAGCCCAGCCTGGGAGAGGCAAAGGGGGCAAGGGCTGGGCACCTCAAAGTGGCCGCTCCTGCGGATGCAGGAGCTGGAGCAGGCGAACATGAGGAGCAGCAGCAAGAGGAGAGCCACGCCGGTCGGGGAGGCCAAGCCATGGACCCAGCCAATGCCAGGCCTCGTGGTGAGCAGCAGTTCCCAAAACTGGAAGGGGCTGGACTCAGACTGGGCCTGGAGCACTGGAGACAAGCACAAGAAAAGCTCTTCCCACTCCACCTTCCTTTGTGGTCCCCATCTCTCCCCACCAGATCCCCATGAGGGCGGGGACTTTTGTCCAGAGTGCTGGCTTATCGGGGGCACCACTTCTCCACTCATCAGGCAGGCAGGACACACAGGGACTGGATAACTGAGTGGTTGGGAAAGGCTCAGGTCCCACCATCCCCCCAGCCCCAGGCCACTCACCAAAGTTCACAACATGGGCCACAGTGTGCACAAGGGAGAGCCCAACCACCACATAGCCCATAAGCTGGTGAAACTGTATGTTCCGGTCCAGGGGCAGGACCTGAGCCAGCCACGTGGCCCGCAGCCATGTGAGGCAGCGCCTAAGCATCAGCACCTGCAGGACAAAGGGGCCGAGATCCCTGCCTGACTCTCCCTCTGCCCTGTCCTCCTTCCCCAGCAGCTGTCTCCCTGCCTCCCTCTGAGCTAGCTGTGCTTCCTGAAGGGCCCCATCACCACCCCCCGCCCCCAAGCCTTCGCTGCTCTCCTGGGTCCACAGCTGGGGTCTCCGAGGTAGGGTCTCCGGGATGGGGGTGGGAAGAGAAAATGTTATAGAATGCCTGCTGGTACTGCTTCTATCTAAACACATGAGAAGCACTGACATTTAATACCTGCATTGACACGATGACCTCTTTATCCTGTATGTTAGATGGGCACATGTCACATGTGATTCTTGAGGTGTCTTGGGAAAGACCTGGCTTTCCGAGGGGCACCTGACGAGGGCTTCCTCACTTGCTCATTTGCTTTCAATGCAATTACTGCACACAGATATGTGGACTTGCAGATTGCATTGTCCGGTTTTAACGTAAACTAACCACGCCTCACAGAAGTGGCAAGTAGCTTAAAAAGATTCACAGCAAAGAAAGTGAAGATTGAAAACAGAGTTGATAATGCAATAGCAAGTTACTAGGAAAATGAGCCATGTGTCTCCCACTCTTGGAATGAACTCTTTGTAGGCAGTTATGAGGTTAAAAATACAAGCCACTCTTAAGAAGCTGATATGATCAAGAAGAGTGTTTGAACTAGAGATGTACATCCCTGACCATTAAAAACGACCCTTGCCTTACAGCTATATTGTGGTATAAGTCGATTGGCTAATGATAATAGGGCATGCATATAATTATAAGTAAATACACATGTATTGGGCTGTTGGAAGGGTCTTCTGTTTTGTTTTAATGGTAGGAGTAGGCAAAAATGCTTGGTGACCGAATTCCCTGGCCCAGAGGGTTCATTACATTGACTCCTTAGCCTGGCAAGCAAGGCCTCTTGAAGGGTTCTCTCTGGGGGAGCCCTGCCCAGGAGCCAGCCCCACCTCCTCCAGATCCACTATAGTTTTGTTGTGCCCATCCAATGGAAAGTGCTTAGCACCCTGATGGGTACCCAGTAAAGGGCACAAAAATGCCAGCTATGTTATTTATGTGCTGTGTGACTATGGACAAGTCACTGCCCCTCTCTGGGCTTCAGTCTCCACCACTGAGTAATGACCCTGATTTCAAAGGTGCCATCCTGCCCTGGCACTCTACGTCCACCGTGTGGGTTGTCTATGAGGAGCCTACATCAGTGCCCCTGCCCGCTTTCCTGCATTGTACCCTCGGATTCCTACCGCGATGAAGCTGCAGTCGAAGTTGAGGCACTGGCCACAGCCCTTGGCCACCATGACGCTGATGCCGAGGGCCCGGTGCGCACTAGCTGCCAGGGCGAAGAGCAGCACATGGAGGCCGGTGTAGGCGGCCAGGCAGAGTAGCTGGCTGCGGTGATTGTGCCAGTAGGCAGAGGTCAGTGGGCGAGGACGGGGTGAGTGCCGTTTGGTGGCAGGGGGCTTCAGCCAGTGGGCAGCACTGCAAGAGAGGGGCTCCACTCAGAAGGACGGAGTGGGGCAGGCTGGGGAGGGAGGAATCCACCGGGGTTGTGATGGGGACCCCGGGATCGGAACCTAGAGACCTCACTCCCGCTGCAGCCCACCAACTCTCTGGAGCCTGGCAGCAAGCAAGCTTCCTTTTACAGTAAGAAACACAAGCGACTGCTTCGGGTCACACAGCGAGGTGGAGCTGGGATGGAGCTTCGCTCTGTCTGATGCCACATCTGTGACTATTTTTATTACCTCTCCTTACTTCCCAATTGAAAAAAAGAAAACCCAGCAATTGAAAAGGATGGAAGACTCTGAGATGTGCTGTAGTAAATAACCCACAAAAAAGTTAATACACAAAAAGAATAAACTAAAAACGGGCACTATTTATTCAGAGCGTGGGACCAACTTGAGTCTACACCCGATGTATATTATTTCTCCACAGCCCTTA
Organism: Myotis brandtii; assembly: GCF_000412655.1. NCBI lineage: Eukaryota > Metazoa > Chordata > Mammalia > Chiroptera > Vespertilionidae > Myotis > Myotis brandtii. The sequence continues at coordinate 2,862,976 of NW_005355833.1, read as the reverse complement.
TTACATTTCTGCTTTTCTACTTTATGTGTTTGTTTATTGGCATAAATGACGTTCTCTCCCTCTGGGATGCAGCCCAGCAGGGCACTGCCTTTTTCCAGAACAGTGTCTGGTACATAGTAGCTGTTCAACCAAATTGAATACCTGATTGCCTTTGCTAATCACTTGTGTGGTCCTAGGCATGTTACTTCAGGTGAAATACCTTTAATTTCTTTTTGTAACTTTAATCTTTTTACAACTTTAATTTCCTTTGACAAATATACCAGTGCTATAAAATGCACTGGTATATTTGTAATAATGCCCAGCACTTAGTAGGTGCTTACTTCTGTGAGTAGATTCTGAAGAGACACAGTAGAAAATGGAAGCATGACTATAGCTGTCCCCTGCGGAAAAAGTGGGCACAACTGGGCTAAGCGAGGTTGGGTTGGGGCTGAGCTGGGGTGGGAGGGGCTGACCTGAGGTGGGGCGGGGCTGACCCAAAGCGGGGGAGGCGGGACTGAGGGATCTCTGGTGAGTAAGTTCACGCCGCTCTTCGCTCCCGGAGTCTAAACCAGACACATGCAGTGCCCACGCCGGAGAAGGGCTGTGCGTACCTGATGGTCAGGTTCTCCATGACGCCGGGGAAGTGCTGCAGCTCATCTCGGAGCTCCTCAAAGGTGATGTCGCCACTGCAGTCCTTGTCCGCAGACTCGAAGAGCGCCAGCGTCAGCTGGTCCAGCTTCTCCTCCGACAGCGAGATGGCGCTCTCCAGCAGGCAGGACTGCAGCACGGTGCGCAGCTCGTCAGCGTCGATGGAGCCATTGCCTGTCCCAGGAGGGGATGATGCCAAGTGGGGGGCCTGTGCCCGGACCCCACTCTGTACCTGCAGACACCTCTGCCCTGCTCAGTCATTGCATAGAGTAGTGAACTTTTCCTGCTCGCCTACCTCAGTCTTCCTCCAACCAATTTCCTTTCGGGGTACAGACCAGACAGTCAAAGGACATGTGTCACCTCGGCTCACAAACCCTCCATGGCTTCCTATTGCCAAGCTCAACAGAGACAAACCCCTCCCCCAGCATGGAGAAGCTTTGGCTTCGGTGCCTGCCTGGCTGAAGAATCTGCAGCCGCCTCGTTAAGCATCATTCGATGACCAAGACCAACTGTCCAGAAGATACACTCACTTGCTTAATCTATAAGAAGTTACATGCCCAGAGTCTCAATTATCCACGGGCAAGCTGTGTATGAGGTGGTGGTGAGGGGGGAGTTCCCTGTTGTGCCCTAACTTGCAGCAGGCTCTGCTCAACCATGTTGTCCTGAGAGGCCACAGCATGTGGACTTATGTGAATATGAGTGGCTAAAAGTGATGTGAAAAGGAAGCCAAAACTATCAACTGAGATGAGTATTTGGAGCATTTTTTTTTCATATGTATTTTCATTCTTCAAAAATAGCAAGACCCTTGATTGCTGATTTCTTGGCCTGCTTTGGATATAGACACACATGTAGCAACAAGCTCTGTCCCTTACTATCTGAGTGATGTAAGACCTTTACAGTAGTGAATGCTATTTTGCTCATCTTGAAAATGGGGATAATAAATCCTCCTTTTCAGAATTAATTATCTTCAAGGATGAGAGATAATTAATTATAAAGCACTTAACACAGTACAAGAAGGTGGTTGCATATAAATGGAAAGTCTTATTGGCTTTGTGATCATCATTTGGGCCAAAGCCAAAGTCTGTAATCACATTACAGAGCAGAGTCTAACACATCACTCTCCAGCCGCACCTCCTGTCCTCAGCTTTCCTAGTCAAGAGCCACCGCGCAACAGGTTTCAGACTACATCCAGAGCACCAGTCCCTCCCCTACCCCTTCACACCCTCTCCTCCACCCAGCTCTCTTCTCTCCTTGGGCATTTGCAAATCCAGAGTCTATCCTCCTTCACAACTATTCTCATGCACACACTCTTCTTCCTCATCCCTCTGTCCTATTCCACTGACCCTAAAAATACCCCATCCCTGGGTGAATCCAACCACCTGTTTTCTTCTTTCCTGTTCCAGGGCAGCTAAGTGAACACTGCTGAAGACAGTCACCCAGGAGGGCAGGAATTGTTTGATCCCCAGCCACAACAAGGCCTGCAACTTGCCCACAGTCCTCTCCTGCACCTCTCGTAAGGTCACGCTCCCGCTGTCTGCAAAGACCACTTCTCACCTCCGTGCCCATCCAATCAATCCCTCCCTGGCTCTCAGTGAAAACTTGGGCCACTGGAAGAGAATGCCCTCTAGCTCTTTCTGTAAAACTACAAGTCTCCTTACACCTGCCCTGCCCTCGGGCTTCCTCCCCACCTTTGTCTGCAAGAGACCTTGAGTATGATGTAGGCCTGTGTTCTTCCTGTTACAGGACAACCTCTCCATCCTCAAGTCTTTGGAAAATCCCCAGGTATGAGCACAGCTTGGTGGTCAGAAAGCAGTCAGTAAAGAGGGCGCTGTGATGACTGGAGTGAGGTCTGAGGAAGATGCCCAGGAAGCAGCGTGGTCAACTGCCCATGGAGTGGGCAGGCCAGTCAACTTGGGGAGTGGGTTCCAGGAATGAGGTCTGGCTAGATTGAGTCAGGTGGGCATGGGAGCTAGAGAAACCCCACAGGCCAGAGACCCTTGCCCAGCAGCAGATTTGCAGGTAGGTTGAGCTTTACAGGATGGAAATCTAGCCCTGTGACTGCTCTGCTCAGCACTGTTTGATGGTTTCCCATTGCTCATTCTACTGAGACTCCAAAACATGTCCCCCAGGGCCTGCACAGTATGACCTCACCCACCATTCCAGTCTCATTGGATGCTTCTTTCCCATTCCAGTTTCCTTTGCCCTGATGATTCCAGGCCTTCAGAAACCCTTAGGTTACAAAGTCACCAAATATGTAAAAACCAGGATGTTCATTTATAATGCCGCCCACAAAAAGAAGGGGGGAGGACAATTTCAATAATAGGGTTTGAATAAATAATAAATAACAGAGTGTATCCTATTATAGGTACTGTTAGCTAAGTTAACTAATTTAATCCTCAGATCAACTTCATGAAATGTATTATTATTATCATTATTCTTATGTGATAGGTGAAGAAATTGAGGCATAGAGAAGTGAAGTAACTTGCTCAAGGTCAAATTATTGGTGGAGCTGAGATTTGAACCTAAGTAATCTGGCCTCAGAGTCAGAGATCTTAACTATGTACTGGGCTATGCTATATGGAACATAGGACCACATATGTACAGTGGCATATGACACAGCCACTTAAAATGATGCTATAACTACATTGAGTTACCACTTCACACTCACCAGGATGGCTATTATAAATGAAAATAAAAAATGCTGGCAAGGCTGTGAAGAAATTAGAATCCTTGTGCTAGTGGGTATGTAAAATGGTGCAACTGCTATGGATAAGAGTATGGTTCCTCAAAAAATTAAAAATAGGATTTCCCTATGATTCAGCAATTCCATCTCTGGGTATATGCCAAAAGAAGTGAAATTGGAATGTCAAAGAGATATTTGTACACTCATGTTCATTGCAGCATTGTTCACAATATTTGAGAGGTAAAAACAACTCAAGAATCCATTGATGGATGAATGAATAAACAAAGTGTGGTATATACAGACAATAGAATATTGTTTAGTTTTTTTTAAAAAAATGAAATCTTGTCACCTAGTACATGGATAAACCTTGAAGTCATGATGCTAAATGAAATAAGCCAATCACAAAAGGGCAAATATTATGTGATTCCACTTATATGAGATACCTAGAATAGTCAAATTTTTAAAGACAGAAAGTAGAATGGTGGTTGCCAAGGATGAGGGCAGGTGGAGGGAGAGGATGGGAGTTAGTGTTTAATGGGTCCAGGGTTTCAGTTGGGAAAAATTAAAAGTTCTGGAGATGGATGGTGGCGATGCTTGCCCAACAACGTGAATATACTTAATGCTGCTGAATTGTACACTTAAAATGTTTAAAGTGATAAATTTAATGTTATGCATATTTACTACAATGAAAAATGATGTTATAAAACAATATAGTCTCACATGAACCAAATGTTCATATTGTTAAATAGTGATAAAAGGTAGCATGTATAGTATAATCCTATCTAGTTAAAAATGTGTGTGTGTGTGTGTATGTGTGTGTGTGTGTATGTGTGTGTGTGTGAGATCAGTTAGAAGACAGTATAGAAAAATGTTCTGGGTAATTTTTGCTTTTTTCTTTAAACTATTTTGTACTATCTCAAATGTTCATAGCAGGCTTGTGTTATTATTGTTACAAGAAAAAAGTAACAAAGATTTTTTTTTTCCAATCAGAGAAAAAGACAAAGGACAACTCTGGTCTCAGGTGAGTTGAATCAAGGGCATTTGTCTCCTGGGCCAGTCTCCCCTTCTCTCCACCCACAAAAAGGAGGCAGGGACCAGACAGAACGATAGGGGTGGGGGACCCACAGAGGGAGAACCATCAGCCTCGCCTGGAGAAAACAGCCCTGTGTTGGGCACAGCACTGAGATGGGCTGATTCCCTCCCCCCGCCCCCCCGCCCCCTCGTCCCCCTTTGGAGTCCCCCGGACCCATACAAAGAGCCCTTACCATCGACATCATACACCTGGAAGAGGAATTTGAGTTTGTCCATGGGGTTGCCGTGGATGAGCAGGGTCAGTGCCTCCTGCAGCTCCTGCAGGGTGATGGTGCCACTTCCATCCGAGTCAAACAGGGCGAAGAACCGCTCAGCAAAAAAGGACTGTGGCCATAGAAGGGAGGAGACAGACACAAGTGTGGCAAGTGTGGCTGCAGGGCCTGGGCTTTGAATTCACTCACCGTGTGTGTGTGTGTGTGTGTGTGTGTGTGTGTGTGTGTGTGTGTGTATACACCTTGGGGTGATGGGATTCAGTCAGGACCCAGTTTATATCTGCCCATGAGGCCACACCAGGGTGCAGTGTCCATGGCCCATCCTGCCTGCTGAGAGCAAGGTTGGGCTCTAGTGGACGAACTGTTCGGAGCCCTGCAGCAAGGATGGACTTGTGTATGGGGCTCAGGTCCCCTTCTAGCCTCTGGGACTGGTCATTTGTGTAGGCTCTCTGCCACCACCCCCATCAGCCTTGCAGTCCAGACCTCTAGTGGCCTCTTACTTCACATGGGGAAAGGGTCAAATTAGGGTCCTCCTACAGGCTCCCCCAGGTCCTCTCCATCCCCTTTGGGGCCACCACCAGGGATAAGTGAACCCAGGAAGAACTTATAGAGTAGATGTCACCTGCCTTTTCCTTTGCTTGTTTTGGCTGCCTATGGCCTACACTTAAGGATTGTTCTTAAGTGCCAATTCACTCCATCCATCCATCCATCCATCCACCCACCCATCCATCCATCAATCCATCCATCCATCCATCCATCCATCCATCCATCCATCCATCCAACAATCATGTCCTGCATAGCCCCTGCTTGCCAGGCCTGGTGTTAGACACTGGGAAAGACAGGTATTAAGAAGACCTGGGCTGGATCAGTGTCCCAGCTACCAGTATGCTGTGCTCTGGATGCTTCCCTCAAGGCAGGGAGAGAAGCCTGCAGGGCTCCTGTTTCTGACCTAAAGAAACCATGAGTTCACATGAAGCATGAAGTCAGCTATGAACAGTCAAGCCTGCCTTGGCTTTATTGGTACTCTTTCCCCCCTGGATCCATTGAGTAATGCCTTATCACTCTCTACCTTCCTGAATGGCCTTTATCTTAATACATTTTACAGCCTCCTGTTATCATGGTAATGTATTGTTAGACAGAAGGTCTTTTTTTCTTCCCCATAATTACAATGGAAGGAGGCAGAGCATTTAGAGTTCTTTGCAGTATCCCAGGTACCAGCAAGTGAGGAACCCTCTGATCCAAAAGGGCATTCAAATGCTCATTGGCTCCCCCTTATCAAGGACATAGGCCATCATCTGAATGCCAGCCCAGAGGACAATTGGGGAGAAGTTGGCATTTGCAGGCTCAGTCCTGCTGTTTTCTCTGCTAGTGTCACCACTGTTTGTCAGGTATGCAGGTTGTTATGGGGATGGGCAGAGGACCCCCAAAATCAAAGGAAGACTGGGAAGGATGTGGCAGCGGGAGAAGCTCCCCCTCACCCAACCCTGCTCAGAAGTGAAGCCTCAAGCCCAGAGAACCCAGAGGGGACCTTTCCCTCCTTGTGAGGCACTGTGTCCTGGAACCAGATTGTCTTCCTCTGTAAACACAGTCCCCACTTCTGGAGTGGACACTTGCCTCTTTCACATTCAGGGCTGTTTTGAATTCTTGCAGGTTGATCTCCCGGTCTTCTCCAGCAATGGTCTCAAACTGGTGTGTCACCCACTGAAGCCACTTAGCATCCTCCTTGGCACTCATGATACTGAGAGACAAAGGAGACAGGTTTATGAGTTTGGGATGGTCTCGGGCTTACAGTGGTCCCAGGACCTCTGCCTTCCTCTAACTAGGGCCACGGGCCTCCCAAGGGGTTGAATCAACTTGGGCCATGGAAGGGGAGCCTCCACACAGGTGTTTCTTTATGTCTTTAAGACCCTGTCTCGCCCTAACCGCTTTGGCTCAGTGGCTAGCGCGTCAGCCTGCGGACTCAAGGGTCCCAGGTTCGATTCCGGCTAAGGGCATGTTCCTTGGTTGCGGGCACATCCCCAATAGGGGGTGTGCAAGAGGCAGCTGACCGATGTTTCTCTCTCATCGATGTTTCTAACTCTCTATCCCTCTCCCTTCCTCTCTGTAAAAAATCAATAAAATATATTAAAAAAAAAAAAAGACCCTGTCTCTTCCTTCCATCTGGCATCATTTGGCCCAGGCTTGTGTCTTTTCAGGTTCTGGAATGATAGGGCCCCAGTGAAATGAACCCTAAACTATAGGTATAAGGTTGGAGAATGGCATGCTCCCAGAGTGCTGTTAAGAGGATGACAATGACTTTCAGCTCTATACTGTCTTCCAAATACTTCCCACCCACTACTTATTTTGGTCTCTGTGACTGAAGCATAGTAACCTCCATCTTGGGTAAAAACTGCTGTTTAAAATTTTAACCCTGCTATTCCGGCTTCTGTAAGTGTTTGCTTGCTTAAATAATAGGGAAAAATAAGACTACTCCCATTCCAGAGAGGCCATAAACTATGCCCCAGACAGAGTTGTCAGTGCTGGTGCCAGGCCAGGCCTTGAGATGTGGTCTCACGGCCCTTTCCCAGCACACAGGACCTCTTTCTCAGAAGGTCCAGAAGTCTCATTCCAAATTTGGAAAACAAAGAACGGAAAAACATATAAATAGGAAAGACTTCCACCATATTGGGCCCCAGAATTTGAGAAGCAATATTTCCTCTGGGCCTGCTAGCACTAGCGAAATTAAAAAGACTCCAAATAAATTTGGCTTACTGATTAAGGCATCTTCTGATTTACAATATAACATGACAATCTGTTGGACTATGCCATTTTATAAGGAGGAAATAAGCTCAGAGCAGTTGAGTAATTCAGCAAAAGTTATTCACAGAGTTCAAATCCAAGGCCAGTGTTTTTTCCATCATGCCCCAGAGCCTCTACCCTCTGCTTGAACACTTCTAATACAAGCCACACCAAGACTCAGACCTCGGGTTTTGACCCTCCAGGTCCAAGACTTATTCTACAATAACCCAAGGGTATCACCTGTTTAAAACCCTCAGAGGTGAGCTAGCTATCCAGTGATCTGAACAGAGGTAAAAAAGAAGGATCTCTTACCCTTTGAGATAGCATGAAAGAACCTGGGGAGTATTATGCTAAGTGAAATAAGCCAGTCAGAGCAAGATAAGTAACACATGGTCTCACCCATGTGGAATCTAATGAATAAAATAAGCTGATGAATAAAATAGATCCAGAGACATTGAAACATGGAACAGACTGATGAATCTCAGAGGGAATGCAGGGGAGGAGGATGGGTGGGGAGAGATTAACTGGGGAACTTAGTTAACAGAATGATAGTGACTTTTCCAGCAAGGCTATCATTCAAAATAGATGATGAAATAAAGAGCTCCCCAGATAAAAAATGGCTAAAGGTGTTTATCACCATCAAACCAACACTGCAAGAAATGCTAAAGGAACTGCTGTAATAGAAGAAATATATATATAGAGAGAGAAACATAGGCATAAATAATTAAAATGGGCCCAGCTGGTGTGGCTCAGAGGTTGAGCATTGACCTATGAACCAGAAGGTCACAGTTCAATCCTGATCAGGGCACATGCCTGGGTTGCAGGCTTGATCCCCAGTAGGGGGCATACAGGAGGCACCAATAGATGATTCTCTCTCATCATTGATGTTTCTCTCTCTCCCTCTCCCTTCTTCTCTGAAATAAATACAAATATTTTTTTAAAAAGAATTAAAATGACAATAAATAAGCACCTATCTATAATAATAAAAGTGTAATATGCTAATTAGATCAGACGTCCTTCCAGATGTCTTTCCAGACGACCTTCTGGACGAAGCCAGGATTACGAGGGAAGCTGGGGTCCCAGGTGCCAGAGGGAAGCCGGTGCCGACAGCCAGGGGAAGGAAGGCCTACTCTTGCACGAATTTCGTACATCAGGCCTCTAGTTAATAATAACCTTAAATGTAAATGGATTAAATACTCCAATAAAAAAATAGGGCAGCTAAGTGGATACAAAACCATGAGCCAATTATATGCTGTGTATAAGACCCACCTCAGAACAAAAGACTCACACAGGATGAGAGTGAAGGGATGGAAAAAATTTTTCCATGCAAATGGAAACGAAAAAAAGCTGGGGTAGCAATACTCATAGTTGGCAAAATAGACTTCAAAATGAAGGCCATCACAAGAAACAACAAAGGTCACTACATAATACTAAAGGGATCGATCCAATAAAGATAAACCCTGGTAAACATATATGCACAATACAGGAGCACCTAAATATATATAAAAACTTCTAGATGACTTTAAGGTAGAGATCGACAGCAATACAGTCATAGTAGGGGACTTTAACACCCCAGTGACTTCACTGGATAGCTCTTCCAGACAAAAACTTAACAAGGAAACAGAGACTCTAAATGACTCACTGGATCAGATGGATTTAATTGACATTTATAGAACATTTCACCCCAAAGCAGCAGAATATACATTCTTCTCAAGTGCACATGGGTCATTCGCAAAAATAGACTACATGTTGGGACACAAAGTCAGTCTCTACAAATTCAAGAAAATTGAAATCATATCAAGCATCTTCTCAGATCACAATGGAATAATTTAGAAATCAACTACAGGTAAAAACACTGAAAAACATTTAAACACATGGAGGCTAAATAGCATGTTACTAAACAATGAATGGGTTACCAATGAGGATAAGAAATAAATAAAAAAATTCCTGGAAACAAATGAAAATGAACACACAACAACCCCAAATCTATTAGATACAGTAAACGCAGTCCTGAGAGGGAAGATCATAGAACTAAGGCCTATCTCAAAAAATAAGAAAAATTAATAATAAACTATTTAACCCTACAACTTAAAGAATTAGAAAGAGAACAATAAGAAAAGCCCAGAGTAAGTATAAGGAAGGAAATAATAAATTCATGACAGAAATTAATGACAAAGAGGCTAAAAAAAACCAAAAAAAACCCCCAAAAAATCAATGAAATCAAGAGCTGGTTCTTTGAAAAGATAAACAAGATTGATAAACCTTTAGCCAGACTCATCAAGAAACAAAGAGGAGGATTCAAATAAAATCAGAAATGAAAGCAGTAAAGTAACACCTGAAACCACAGAAATACAAAGGATTGTAAGAAAATACTATGAACAACTATATGCCAGTAAGCTGGACAATGTGGATGAAATGGACAAATTCCTAAAAAAATACTATCTCCCAAAACTGAATCAGGAAGAATCAGAAAACCTGAATAGGCCAATAACAACTGATGAAATACAAGCAGTAATTAAAAAAAAAAACACCTCCCAGCAAACAAAAGCCCTGGTCTGGATGGCTTCACAGGGGAGTTTTACCAAACCTTCAAAGAAAAATTAACACCTACCTTCCTCAAACTATTCCAAAAAATCCAAGAGGAAGGAACACTTCCAAGCTCTTTTTATGAGGCCAGCATTATTCTAATTCCAAAACCAGATAAAGACACTTCAAAGAAAGAGAACTACAGGCCAATATCCCTAATGAGCATAGATGCTAAAATCCTCAACAAAATATTAGCAAATCGGATCCAGCAATATATTAAAAAGATCATGCACCATGATCAAGTGAGATTTATTCCAGGGATGGAAGGCTGATACAATATTTGCAAATCAATAAACGTGATGCATCACATAAACAAATTAAAAGACAAAAATCACATAATCATATCAATAGACACAGAAAAAGCATTCTGAAAAATCCAACACCCATTTTTTATTTAAAAAAACAACAACAAACTCCTAGCAAAGTGAGAATAGAGGGATCATATCTCAACAGAATAAAGTCCATACAGCCAACATCATATTCAATGGGCAAAAACTAAAACCATTTCCCCTAAGAGCAAGAACAAGACAGGGATGTACACTTTCACCACTCTTAATCAACATAGTACTGGAAGTCCTAACTATAGAGATCAGACAAGAAAAAAATAAAAGGCATCCAAATTGGAAAGGAGGAAGTAAAACTCTCGTTATTTACAGATGATATGATATAGTACATAGAAAACCCTAAAGACTCCACCAAAAATCTACTAGATTTAATAGAGGAATTCAGCAATGTAGCAGGATACAAACTCAACACCCAGAAATCAAAGGCATTTTTATACACCAATAATGAATTGTCAGAAAGAGAAACTAAACAAATAATTGCATTTACAAAAAAATTAAGATACTTAGGAATAAACTCAACCAAAGAAGTAAAAGACTTGTACTTGGAAAACTACAAGTTGGTTCTTTGAAAAGACTAAATAGAAAATCATGATTAAAGAAAGAAAGTGAAACAAACAAAACAAAAACATTATCATTAACAAAGACAATAGAACTCAAGAAAAAGTAGGGCTACAGAAATATAAGAGTATCAAGTGCAAATGTTGGTGAATTTAGAGAAATGAACTAATCTCAAAAAGTAACAACCTGAACTTACCAATAATCATTTAAGAAATTAGAAAGGCAGTTAAATGTCAACCTCTTAAAATAATGTTAGACCTACCTTGTTTTTATAACTGAGTTCAATCTAATCTTCAAAGAATAAGTCCAATATTAAACTATCTCAGACTATCCTATCTAATAAAGAGGAAATATGCTAATTGACCCTCATGCTGTTGCAAAGATGGGAGTGCCCACAGCCAATAAGGAGGGAATATGCTAATTGACTGCCACGCCTTCAAAGATGGCAGCGCCCACAGCCACAAGGTGGTGACGCCCAGTCCCCTCAGCCCTGCTGGGGCAGCAGGCGCACGGCAAGGCCAGGCCTGCCCCTAGATGGGCCTGGCCTTGCCGCGCACCTGCCTCCGGAGTCCCTCAGTCCCCTCAGTCCCTCAGCTGCCCAGGGCCAGCCCGAGGTGCAGGCAAGCCTCGGATGGTGGCTGCCCAGCCACCTAGGGCCGCCCTAGGCTTGTGCTGCTGGCAGTGGCAGCAGCAGAGGTCTGATGGGGGCATCGCCTTCCCCTGATTGGCGGGTTGCCTCCCACCCCTGAGGGCTCTTGGACTGTGAGAGGGGGCAGACCGGACTGAGGGACCCCCACTCCAGTGCATGAATTTTCATGTACTGGGCCTCTAGTCCTATATAATAAAAGGCAAATAGACCAAATGGCAGAAAAACTGAACAACCAATCAAAGCGTAATTTCTAATGATATGCTAAGGCTGCTCAACAGCTCGCTATGACGTGCACTGACCACCAGGGTCAGGCAGTCAACTGATCAACTAGTCACTATGAAGTGCACTGACCACCAGGGAGCAGATGCTCTGACTGGTAGGAGCATCTGGGGTCTGGCTGATCGAGACCGAGTGAGATGGGCCTGACATGCCCTGGAGCCCTCCTGTGGTCCCTCCCCAGCCCAATTCCACAGGCCACTCCCCTTGGGAGGGTGCCAGACACAGGGCTCATGGGACTGATTGGGTGCAAGCCCGCGGCAGGCACAATGGGGCTGGGATGAGCGGGAACAGCAGGTAGGAGCTGCAGGTGGCATTGGAATGATGTTTTTGGCCCGATCCCTGCAGGCCACCCAGAGGGACCCCACCCATGCACGAATTCATGCACTGGGCCTCTAGTAGAAAATAATAGTAAGATTTCCAACTTATTTTGCAAAGCTAGTGTACAAAAAAAAATTCTAGACAAATTTAACTTATAAAGATGCAAAACTCAAACTAAAATATAACCAACCTAAATCCTGAAGTCTAATTTAAAATTAATAATCCACCATCATCAGGAAAGGCTTACTCCAGTAAAATAAGGATACTGAGAGACTATTAGGAAATCTCTCCACAGCCTCTGCAGCAGAGCAGTGGTCTGCTAGAGTA
>NW_005355833.1:2823613-2850469 GCF_000412655.1 Myotis brandtii | reverse complement strand
AAAAAGGTAAAAAAAGAAAATAAAACAATAACAAAGAATAGTGGTTCCCAAACTGTCTGATGTGTGCTTGTCAGAAACAGGGAAGGTTTGCTAAAATGCAACTTTGGGGTGGGACCCAAGAATCTGCACATTTAACCAACACCCTGGATGTTTGTGACCCATAGTACTGAGTCACATCTGCAGAAACGAACCGCTGCCCTGAGGGTTCATCAGTTCTCACTCTTTCTTGACCTCACAAGACCTCACAGGAAGGCATTCCAGAAAGCAGAGAGAACTCTGGAAAATTCACTACATAAAAGTGCTAATAACCCAGGAGGGTGGAGGTGGGGTATCTGGGGTTCACCTCCCTCTTCTCAGAAATATTAGTGTCAGCCTGCAGAATGAGAAGGTAACTCTGGGAAGGGATGGAGAAGAGACTGAAACAGCTGGTGACAGGTAGTGGATGAGGGCATGGGGGGCGGGGGAGGGCAGCACCGACAGAGACGAAGTCCTGACAAGAGCTGGGGCTCTTCAGAGTCCAGACCTCCAGGGAATAACATGTTCACAGAGGCCAGAACTGTCCCCAGGAGACCAGGATTACAGGTCCAGCCTGGCTTCACACCAACTGAGTTGCTCACCCACTGCACTCTAGATTCCCTCTATAAAATGTGACAAGCATCCCTCCAACCAAGGACTGCCCTGAGGACCAAATGAGATGCTATTCAGGAAAGTTCAACTGGCAAGCACTATATAAAGGCTAGCTCTTGTTATTAGTCTGCCTTGGCCAATTCCTTATTTTACAGATGAAAAAAACAGGCCCAGAAAAGACTGGTGACTCACCCAAGATCGCACAGTTTGGTAGTAACCTGGCAAGAGCAGAGCTCGGGTTTCCTGACTTCTGTCCCAGGCAGACACAGTCACTCTTTGTAGATGCCCCAAAAGGCCAAGAACCCTTGCTTTCCCTTGTCCCTGACATGGAAAGCTTGACAAAGAGCCACTCACCCTCTGCAGCCTTCAGGTTCTGGCTGGGCTGGGTCTCCTGGCGTGCTCATCCTTTCTCCTGTCTTCTAGAGAACACAGGTCCCAGAGAAGCTGCTGTCCATACGACTCACCTCTCCCCCAACTCCTCCTTTTCCTGACTTCCTAAATAGTTGGCCACACCCATAGCGCCTCTGTCATTCATGTGATGGCTAGTGGCTGGCTTGGTCCAGAGAAATTCCAACAGGAAAGGCTGGTGCAGAGGTGGGGCAAGACGTTCACTGGGAAGAATTTTGGCTATCTTTCTCCTGGCCCAGTATCTTCCACTTTCCCTCCCTCAAGGAGAGTGTACAGATGTGAGAACTAGAAACGTACCATGGAAAAAATCACCCACAACTCAAGGCAGGCCCTACTTGGTGCCAGGAGGAAATGAAGAGCATCTTGTTTTTCTCCCACAAGGGTTTGCACTGTGATGACAGCATGTTAGGAGTTCGGCCTCATGATCTGAGCTTAAGTTTGCCTTGTCTTAGAATCAGGATTGGAAAGCCCTTCAAGGTCATAGACTTCAACCAATCCTTTTTTCACTTCCATCCCTCTTCCACCCTTCCCCAAGCACACCTGTGGTCACTGGTCCTGACATGCATGCCTCCAGTCATAGAGTGCTCACTGGCTTGAGAAGCAACAATGTGTTTGTGTGGGGTTGGAGGTGGGAGGAGAGGGGCGGGGGAAAGGCTACTTTGACTGTTCAAATATTCTTCCTCATACTAGAGTAAAGACAGAAATAGAAAAAATTCTATTAAACACTTTCAGAAATGAAGTGTAGTAAATGGAAAATTCTTTTGAAAAACAATTGAGCCAAGCGGTAAATATGAATTATGCTTTCAAGTTATAGCCAATTAAGGGAGAAAAGGAAGAATGAGAAAAGGTGAAAGAGTTGCCAGTATATCATTGTCATTGTAATATTATGTGCTTCTCTCTGGCTACCCCACTGCACTATGAGCAAGGTCTGTGCCTTGTTAATGTAGAATCCCAGGAAACTAGCACTGTGCACTGTGCTCAGTACATAGTGGGCATTCCAAGGGCATTTGTGGAATGAATAAACCAGCCACCATTCAACTAATACTTACAAAATACTTACCATGTGCAGGTCCTGTCCGAGTACACAAAGATGAGCAAAATAATCCAACACGACAAAGGCGGATACAGAAGTGTGCCAAAAAGAGAGCAACAGCACTTTCCAGTGGAAGTGACTGATCTGAAATGGGTTTTAGAGTGTGAATAGGAATTTGCCAGGTGGAAAAGGGAGAGAAAATTCTGAGCAGCTGGAAGACCAAATACAAAGGCGTGAAGTTGCGAGTGCATTCTGTGTTTAGGGAACTCGAAGCAGTTCAGGTATAACTAAATCCCATGGGAAGGGACAAGCTTGCAAGCAGAACCGGAGCGGGAAGCAGCAGTCAGATCATGAAGGGTCTGGAATGAGGCAAGTTAAAGAACTAGGATTCTCCCTGGGAGCTGGTGAAGCAGGTAAAAATGTTAAGCAATGGCCTTGGCATGTGTTGCTCAGTTGGTTGGGCATCGTCCTGTGCACTGAAAGGTTGCAGATTCAATTCCCTCTTGGGGCATATGCCCAGATTGTGGACTCCATCCCCAGTAGGGGGCATGCAGGAGGCAGGTAGGGGGCATGCAGGAGGTAGCTGATTGATGTTTTTTTCTCTCTCTCTGCTTTCCTCTTTCAAAAAAATCAGTTAAAAGGTTTTGTTTTTTGGTGGTGGTGGTGGGGGTGGTGGTGGTGGTGGTGTGTGTGTGTTTTAGCCCTAGCTGGTTTGGCTCAGTGGATAGAGTCTCAGCCTGAGGACTGAAGAGTCCTGGGTTTGATTCTGGACCAGGGCACATGCCTGGGTTGCGGGCTTGATCCTCAGTGTGGGACATGTAGGAGGCAGCAGATCAATGATTCTCTCATAGCATTGATGTTTCTCTCTCTCTCTACCTTTTCCTTCCTCTCTGAAATCAATGAAACTATATTTTTTAAAAAATCTTTTTTTTAATGTTAAGCAATGGAGCAACATGATCAGATGCTTGCCGAAGTTCATCCAGATAAAAAAACTACTTCATATCCTAGTATCTGGACAAAATGCAAGTTTTTAAAAGGAAGATGTTAAATATTGTGAAAAATTATTTATTTTTTAAATTTATTTCAGAGAGAAAGGAGATGGGGGCGAGATAGATAGAAACATCAATGATGAGAATCATTGATTGGCTGCCTCCTGCACACCCCACACTGGGGATCAAGCCCAAAACCTGGGGATGTGCCCTGACAGGGAATCAAATTGTATCCTCCTGGGTCATAGGTTGGCACTCAATCACTGAGCCATGGCAGCCGAGCTGAAATTTTATTTTTAAAAGTATCTTTTAACAAACACACTGGAAGGACAGAGGTTTCTCCCCAATAACATTTTTGTATGGTTACTAAACATTAATTATAAAAAAATTAGAAAAATACCTAAAAGCACAAAAGGAGATTTTTAAAATTCCACCCACCCAGATAAAATCACCACTAAAATTGAGTGTTTCTCTGTAGTTACATGCAGAAAGTAACACAGTATAGAATTCAGAGTGGGGCTTGTCTGATGAACTCATTCACAAGAGCTGCTTTGCTTGTAGCAAGGGGGCCAGTGAAGAGAACGGTGTAAGTGGAGAGTTCGGAGTGGCACCTGAGAGGAGGGAGAGGAAAGCATGGTTCTGTTCTTCAGCCTGCCCTTGACCTCTGGTCTGAGGTCTCTGAAGAGAGAAGGAGTTGTCAATCAATTTTGACCAAGAACTCAAGGCAAACAAAAGCTTTTTTGGGGGGTCTTAGGAATTGCAATTGGGTGACACAGATTTGGGTAAAAACCCAGCTGTGTTCCAAGGAGGAAAGAGAGACAGAATGTATAAAGACAGAAAAAGGGGGACTCCCAAAGGGAGAGTTATACAAGTTGTTTTGAAAGAGCTGTGATTAGTGCTGGCAAGCTCACTTACTCTGTACTATATATGATTGATGGCTTATGACTATCGCTAGGTGAAAATTTTATTTATCAGTAGAGAGTTCAGTGACGCAGAGCCAATTCCAGGAATTGTATCAGGATGTAGCCATTTATAATTTATCTCAGTTTCCTAGGAAGGGTGTGAGCTCAGCTTCCTAGAGGCCTCTTGATTCCATTCTAGATTGTTCTCTTGACAATATTACCCCCATTTTGCTGTTTCTCTCACAGGTTGCTCTCCCTCTTTTGCAGGGGATTCAGATGGCTGGTACTGTTTGAACTCTGTGGTCTTGCATATTTGGAGGCCCAGGAGATCAACCCTGTACTAGGAAGTACTTTCCAAAAAGACACCAGCTACAGACAGTGGGAAGAGAGATGTTGTACTTTCAATATAGCCAGATTGTGTCCCAAAGATCTTGAACCAATTTTCACCCTCCCCCTTGTTTGAAGAGAATGCCTGTTTCACCAAACACTTATGAATACTTATTATCTCTTATTTGTCAACTAGACACACACACAAAAAAAGGGATATCTTGCAGATTTTATTTGCCTTTCTTGATTAGAAGCATCATCGTCAAAGGAAAAATCATGAAAGCATCTTTTCCTCATGTCTTGGGTGAAGTGGAGCATATTTTCTACACTGATGATACAGAGCGTCTTTTAGATAGCCATGCTCCCAATAGGTTGATGATTTTTAAAATAAAGTACTTTTTTCTACATTTTTTTTTTTTTTTGGTCAAAGGCATTACATATTTTGCTCTAGTTCTATCTCAGATTATTCTTTTATTCTTGGGCCTCATTTTAAGTCCCAAGTCTGTAGCTCATGGGTTTTCCCTGTTTGCTGTAGGTGTAGATCAGGGGTGGGCAAACTTTTTGACTTGAGGACCACAATGGGTTCTTAAACTGGACCGGAGGGCCGGAACAAAAGCATGGATGGAGTGTTTGTGTGAACTAATATAAGTTCAAAGTAAACATCATTACATAAAAGGGTACGGTCTTTTTTTTTTTTTTTAGTTTTATTCATTTCAAATGGGCCGTAGTTTGCCCACGGCTGGTGTAGATACTACTATGGCCAGAATGAGCCAGGAAAAGCAGCTGAGGTGTGGACAAAGGCAGGGGAGATGATGGGTCACCTGCCTGTGCTCCTGCATGTGGCTGCCCATCACCTGTGCCCTGGAGCCCCCTCATCCCTTGACCCACTCAAAGATCGTGACCAGCAATTATCTCCTTGCTTTCTGCATCATTTCCCCCTTCTCTGCTCAATCATTCTTCCTCCAGTTAGTGACTATTTTACTATTTCTTCTTAATAGTAAAATTCCCTGAAGGAGTTACCTATACTCACTCTCCACTTCTTCATTTCTTTTTTGTGTGTGGGGGGAACCTACTCCAATCAGACTCTATGCCCTTAAGAAACCCTTCTCAATAAGATTACCAATAGCCTCCTCATGGCCAACTCCAGTGATCATTCTCAGTCCTCAGTGGCATTGGACAAAGGAGAGAACTCTTTCCTTCTCAATCCTCTGTATTTGATTTCCAGAATCCTGCCCTGTCTTGGTTTCCTTTCTAACTCACTGACTCCTTCTCAGTGTCCTGCCTCATTGATGCAGCCTGCTGTCCTTTTATCTGACCTTTGAAAGTTGGGCTCAGTCTTCAGACCTCTATTTTTTTTTTTTTAGCCTAAAATTTTTACATTTAGAATTAGCCAGCTGAACTCAATTTAGATGATCCCAATTTTGTTAGCAACATCCAAAGCATCATAGTCAGGAACCAGTCAAAATATGCCTTCTTCTCGCCATCAGGCCTGATCAAGGTGTGACCTTGGCCACGTCAATGTCATAGAGCTTCTTCACGGCCTGTTTGATCTGGTGCTTGTTGGCCTTGACATCCACAATGAACACCAGTGGTTTGTTGTCCTCTATCTTCTTCATAGCTGACTCGGTCGGTGGTCAGGGGAACTCAATGATGGCCCAGTGGTCAAGCTTGTTTCTCCTGGGGGCACTCTTTCGAGGATATTTGGAAGGTGGGTGATGTACTGATCTTCGTTTTTGTGTGGCTGTGGACGCCTTTCAACACTGCTTTCTTTGCCTTCAAAGCCTTTGCTTTGGCTTTGGCTTTGGCTTTGGGAGGGGGAGGAACTTCCTTCTTCACTTTCAGTGCCATCTTTGTGAAAAAAGGCCTCATTCTCCTCCTCCTCCCACATCTAGATTAACTCCCTCAATTAGCTAATTTAGCTTCATGGTTTTCAAGAGCATCAACAAGAACATGACTCCTACCCCATGCTACTGATCCTCATTACCCTGCTCTCCTCTCTTCTTTCCAGACATATATCATCTTCTCACATGCTATATCACATGCTTCTTTATTATGTTCATTGCTTTATATCTGCCCCCCGCCCCCCGCCCCACACATACACTAGAATGTCAGCACCATGAAGGTAGGAACGTGTGTCTGTTTTGTTTGCAAATGAATCTCAAGAGAGTAGAAGAGTGCCCGGACTATAATAGTCACACAATCAATATGGCTGAAGTGGGCTGGCTACATCAGCATCCCATAAGCCAGTGGTTCTCAACCTTCCTAATGCCTCGACCCTTTAATACAGTTCCTCATGTTGTGGTGACCCCCAACCATAAAATGATTTTTGTTGCTACTTCATAACTGTAATTTTGCTACTGTTATGAATCGTAATGTAAATATCTGATATGCAGGATGTATTTTCATTGTTCGCAACCCACAGATTGAGAACCGCTGCAGAGGAAACTCTGTACTCCAGTCACCAATTCACAAGGTCTGACTTCTGTTCTAAGGGGTATCAGCAAGAAGAGAGGACCAACCAGCTCCAGGCATTAGTCAGGAAGGGTGGCCTCTACGCCCAGCCTAACTCACTGCATGGCCTGGGAAAGTCACCTCCTCTCCAGGACCCAGTCCCTCGCCTGCTCAGTGGAGACTCTGTGTCAGAGCAAACAGGGACAGATATTTTTAAAGCCAATGAGCTGGCCTTCTCCACACTATGCAACTCATGTCTAGGAGAGAGGCTCACGAGGAGCTGTTTACAGGCCACTTGCTGAAGATAACTTTCCCCCTGGAGGCCTGTCCAGCAGTTTGGTATCCCTGGGGTCAAGAAAAATAAGCAGGCTGGGGTGGCTCAGCAGTGAGAGTGTCGACCCTCGCACTGAAGGGTCTCGGGTTCAATTCTCAGTCAAAGGCACGTACCTGGATTGCAGGTTTGATCCCCTGCCTGGTCCGGGCATGTGTAGTAGGCAACCAAACGATGTGTCTCTCTCACATTGATGTTTCTCTCTCACACTGTTTTTCTCTTTCTTACTCCCTTTTACTCTCTCTAAAACCAATGGGAAAAATATTCTTGGATGAGATTAACAAAAATAGAAGGAGGAGGAGGAAGAGGAGGAGGAGGAGAAAAAGAAGAAAGAAGAAAGAAAGAAAGATAGATAGATAAGCAGGCGGGCTGGAGGTGGGGGTCAATGAGGGGAAAAGGGAGACATATGTAAAACTTTCAGCAATAAAGAATTATATATAAAAGAAGAATTAGAAACAAAATAAGCAGAGCCCTGATGTAACTACAGTTGATTCTAATGAGATGAAATTCTGTTATTCCCCCCCCCCCCCCCCCGGGTTGAAATGAACTCCTCATGAAAACAGGGCAGTTAAGGGCACCTGATATCATTCCAAGTTCCATTAGTATTCTAATACATAAAATTTCAGAGGACATGAAGTTTCACCGTTTTTTTTGTATCTCCTACTTAAGCCCCGGAAGGCTGGGGCCCGTCTTCCTCCTCCTATATTTCCTTTGAGGCTCAGCCCACCAGTGGGTGCTACCCCACCAGTGGGTGCTGAGTTGGTCCTCGTCGGTTTCCTGGGTCCTGAGTCACTGTCCCTTGGCTGGAGGAAAACGTGGAGAGCAAACACTGTGCCTGCCTCCAGGAGCAGGTTTCTCTGGGAGCTGTGGGGTCAAGGTGAGCATCAGCATTTGCAAACCTCTCCGTCTGCAAGATGCTTCCGCAGACACATCCCAGGAACTCCCAACCGGAGCCGACAGGATGGACTTCTGAGCCTCTGTTTATCAGACTCTCTGAGCCGAGCTGGTGCTGCCCAGGCTCCCTTTTCTCTGTTGGAGAGCTTGAGCGTGCCTTGCTCATTTCCAACACAGAGACTGGGGCGGAGTCTGCCTCCGCCTTGACCTGCAGTGCCTTTCTGCTGTCCCCAGAGTCACACTGTGTTCCTGCAGCCCTTACTGTCTACACACAAATTTGGCCTGAACACATGCTGTCTTGCAACACCTTATACTTTTGCTCTGTATGGTAACCTGGTCCTTCAGTTATTATTTACCTTTGTGTGTGCCTCCTTTCTCCTCAACTAGCCTGTTGGCTCTAGATGGCAGGAACCATCTCCACTCATCCCCTCCTTCCTTCCTTCCTTCCTTCCTTCCTTCCTTCCTTCCTTCCTTCCTTCCTTCCTTCCTTCCTCCCTCCCTTCCTTCCTTCCTTCCAGAAACATTCAATGCCGTTCAAGAGATAAATTAATGATCAAGGGTGGCATCGTTCCTGCTCTCATGGAGTTTACATTCTGTAGGTACCCCCACAGGACTGGGTAAAACTCACCTGTGACCAGCAGGCAAGAGTTTGCAGTGACAGCCTCTGACCAGCAAGTTGCAGCAGCATGTGTCCCTTTGATCTGATCAAAGCTGAGTGAGGACCATTTTTAAGTAGAAAAGCAGGAAAGACCACAGAGACAGGGCCTGTGTGGGGCAGCTTGTGGATGACAAGGCTAAACAAGAATTCCTTCTGGGCCTGCCCCTGGGATGTATTGGGAGCCCCACCCATAAAAGGGTTGGAGCCCTTAGGCCCTGTAGAGGCCTGCAGCTTACTAGGGGAACCTTTCATGGCACAGATGGGGAAACTGAGGCATCCAGAGGGTTGTGGTTGTTCTGGTACTGGACTCCTAGCACAGTGCTCTTGTCTAGCACCCCACTGAGGTATGATTTCCTGCTAAAGGGAAAGACTTGTTTTCCCACTTAGCTGTCGGGAGCAACTCTGGTACACAGGCACATACACATGGAAAAGAGAGAGGCTTGGGCTGGGGTGGGGGAAGTTTACAACTTCAAATATTTTACAATCGTTTGGAAAACACTCGTGCTCTGGCTCTGAGCATCACCTCTGCACCCACGCTGGGCCAGATGCAGGAGGGAGAGGACTTACACAGGGTCCTATGCTCAAGGAACTCACGTGAGACAGTGAGCTATTTAGCAAGTGTGACCAGAAGGCCCCATGATGGGAATGGGGCCAGTGAGCGAGTGAGAAGGGCTGGCCCTGAATGGCCTGCCGACCCTCGCTAAGCCTGAGCTCTGTGTAGGATGGGAGTCACGTCTGTCCTGCCTACCAGGCCACACAGTTGCGAGGATTAAGTGAAATACTAGAGGAAATAGCTGGCCCAGAACTGACACTCAATTCACTTTCACTCATTCCGAAGGTTGTTCTGATTATTCTCAACCACATTCTTTGCTTCCCAAGTTCCAGAAAGAGAACCCTGGTTAGTCCTATTGAAGCAGAAATAACTGAGTGCACATGACCCCGACTGCCCACACAGGGGCTATGATCCTGATACCCAGCTCACTAACCACCCACAGATTGGCTCTTGGATCCACCATTTGATGCCTGAGAACAACTTGCTTCTTTTCTCTGTTCCAAATTTTTCTTACCTGAAGGGTCGCTTAGACCTATCTACGAAGTCGTGGGGCTCCTTTGAGACACCACAAGTGCACCCCTAGCAGGTGGCACTGGATCCATGCTAGCTCCTGTACCCCTTTCCTTCTCCTTCCTGTTGGAGTTGGCTCCGATAGTGTGGGGCAGAGTTCTGAGGCTGCCCACTCCCCTCCTAGCCTTCTGCATCCTTAGCAAGGGGCCCCACTTCCTCTGCAGCCATCGGAAACAGCTCAGGAGACATGTGTGAGACACACTCCTTTTCGTCAAAAAGGGCAGCAGATGGGAGAGGGCTGCTGTGGACCCCGCTGCAAAAAGAAGTCCACTGCCATCCTCCCACTCTACCTCCACTTTCACTCTTCAAGTCTAGAAATTATGGAAATGAGGTCTGAGTACAGTCTTGGAAATTACTTATTCCAGTCGCCTCTGAACACTTAAAACTAATTTTAGTTGTGTGGGTAGAATTTTAACTGACCCCCTCCCCAAAATGTGTGTGCTGATTTTTTTCCTGTGAAATATTCAGTGCAACCTTTCCTTCCTAGATGGGGAAACTCGGGCCCACAAGTGGTTCTATTTCCTGGAGGTAACCCAGGAGGTGGTCGGTCTGGGACTAGAGCCCTGGTTCCCTAATTCAGGGCTTTTTTGCACCAGCCTCCACTCTGAGGAGGTGACTATAGGATGTGAGACCCGGCTCTGCATCCGAGAGATAAGGAGGAAAAAGGCAGGGAGGAGTATTTGCAGTATAAGTGGAAGAAATTATTAGACTGAGTCAGGAATGCTGTCCGTTTATCTTAATTTGGTTTCCTACAAAATGGTTCTGGGAATAAGGCTATAAATTCAGACTTTTCATTGGACGAAATAAAAATATTATTCTGGCCCTTTGCTTTTTAGAGGTGCCAAGAATCATCAGGCTTTGGGAGTCCCAGAGGAAGAACATAGGAGCTTTGTGGACAACAAAGTGACCTCACAGGGTGATCTGATCATGCATTCCTCAACGGGCAGGTCATGGCGGAAGATCTTCTCCAAAGCAGACTCGCCTTTCCCTGCCTTCCTCTACCTTGCCATGTCTTTCCCATCCCCTTTCCTTTTCTTCCTTTAACTCGATATAGTTTACACCCACAGGAATCACAACATGAATGACAAGGTCTTACTGTAGGGTAGTGACCCCAGCCCTACTCCCAGAACATGGGTTTCCCCAGAGAAGCAGGGGGACATCTGGTGGTTCAGTGCATATTGTCATCTTGCAGGTTCCATCTCGACCAAACGTTCCACCCGGCTGACAAGAGGGCATTGGTCCCTCCAGGCTCTGAGCTCACCGGAACCCGCTTCTTAAATCCTGGAGATGTGGAGGGTTAGGGCCACAGCAGCATGGTACGGTTTGGGAAGTCTCTGGCCAGAGGCAGGCCCTGGGTTTTAGCACCGAGCATATCATAGCCTCCTCATTTCTTCACCAGGTGAACTCCATAACCATCAGGGGCCACCACAAATGTACCCTTCCCAGCACACTCCTCCTCAAGAGACTAATTTAGTTCTCTAGTTCTCACTCCACTTTTACTCTATCAAAAGATACTTTAACTGAAAGAGAACTTATGGGCATTTAATGTAGCACAATAATTTATTGAGCAACTAATTTATGACATTTATTGTTTGTGTTGACTCACCAGGGGAAATCAAAGCTTTCTGGAGGCCACCTCCTTGGAGGGTAGCCTAATTTTCTTCTTACAGACAATATGGGTTCTCTAGCCCATAAGGGGCAATAAACAATTCTTCCTGTTTCTGGGTCTGAGAGAGGAAGCTGAGAGGGCCAGGAGGGAGCCTGGTGTGAGAAGGAGGCTGCCCCTAAGATAACCTCTGAATGGGACTTTGTATCTAGAAAGCAATGGAGGCAGTTAAACCAGATTATCCCAGTGGGGAGGAGAATGGGCACTTGGTGCTCCAAGGTAGAGGGTAAAGATGTTTTAGATAAGAACATTTGTCTTTAGAGAGTATACACCTTGCAGCACAGAGCACTGAATGCAGTGTTTTCCAGAAGTAACACTGCTGACTTACACTAGTGTTAGAGACAGTTTTTAAATATTCAGGACTCAGGATGATGTGGAAATGCTGTTGTCTGGAGGGCTGGGCAAGCCAGGCCTGCCTTCTGTATCACTGAGAGCAATAGCTGCCATGGCAACTAGAGGCTGCCCCACCCCCCTTTCCAGACTCGCTCTAAGCATATAACTTCTTATAAGCAAGCCCCATCCACTGTTTCTGTGCATCTAGGCTAACACACCTTTGAAATGCCCCCTTTCAGACCCTTCAGTACATAATCTCAACTGCCCTGTAATCCCATTCCTGCAGGGCTTCCTCCCACCCTTACGAAATCTTCCTTACCTTCATAAAAAGGGGCTGCACACTGCTATTCTTGGAAGCATGGAGTTCAGGCTGTTGAGATCTTGCTTTCAGATGTATCCTCTTTTTGACTCAAATAAATTTTTATAAAAATTCTTTACAGGTGCCTTAGCCGATTTGGCTCAGTGGATAGAGCATTGGCCTCAGACTTAAGGGTCTTGGGTTCGATTCCGGTAAAGGGCACATGCCTGGGTTGCTGGGCCAATCCCCAGTAAGGGGCATGCTGGAGGCAGCCAATCAATGATTCTCTCTCATCACTGATGTTTCTCTCTCTCTCTCCCTCTCCCTGAAATCAATAATAAAAAACATATATGTTTAATTCAAATTATTTATTGTTTAAAGTATTACATATGTCTCCTTTTTCCCCAATTAACCTCTCCCTGGCTGCTCCCACCCCCCAGCACATGTCCTCATCCCCCAGCTGTCTGTGTTAAAGGTTTGGGCATCAACATAGCAGTGGTCCTTAGACTTGTTTGTTAAAAATACAGCTTATTTTTCTCTCCTGTTGGAAATTTAGGTTTAGTCCATTTGATGTGCGGAAATTATTATGACAAGGAGAATGTATCACTAGTATTTAAGAGCAAGTATTTTGGTTTGAGAACCAACTCTGCTCCTTACTAGCCTTATGAACTACCTTAATCTTACAAAACTCAGTTTCTTGGTCTGTAAAATGGGGTAATAATGTCATCCATTATGCTAATATACACTAAAAAAGTATAATAAAATAGTTGAGAGCATGCACTTCAGAGTCACATTGCCCAAATTCAAATCTGCTCCACTACTTACCAGCTCTATGACCTTGTGCTTAACTTCTGTGCCTCAGTTTCTTCATCTATAAAATGGAAGTGATACTAGTATCTCCCTCAAAGGGCTGCTACATTTAAGTGTCCATACTTACAACGTTTAGAATAGGGTCTGATGAAGAGGAAGGACTCAATCGATGGTAGCTGCTGCTGTTATTATCATCATCACCATCTTGGCAAAAGAAAAAGACTTTAACTAGGGCAGTGGCAGTAGGACTAGATGAAAAAGAATACAGGCACAACATTTAAAAGATGAGTTCTGAGGGGCAGCAAGAACAAGAAAAGGAGAGTTTGTTGACCTTCATCCAAACACGTGGTGGTGAGGGCAGTGGGTGAACTTGGGGCTAGTCAGGGTGATCCTGAGCAAGGCCCTCCCCTCTTTTGACCTCAGTCTTATCATCTATAAACTGAGGGTCTTAGATCAGCCTACCTGGTGGGTCTTCAGTTTTAATACACTGAGAGTCTAAGAGATTTCATACTGATGTTTAAAAAAAAATCCCTTATTTGCTGGTGAGTTGGGGCATTCTCCTGTATTCCCAAGTTGTCATATTCTAGGCTTTCCCGAGGATATATTGATTTTCAGCACCACACTGGCACAGATCTATGGAACCTGGGCAGGGAAGGGCCTTTTGTGCCTAAAAATGAAACCTAAAGGCTCCTGGTTGACACATTCTTCAGATCCTTAGTTGGAGCATCAGAAAACTCATCTCACCCAACACCTAGTCCTCACTTCAAGAATGTCAGCATGGCCTCTGAGAAGTTATGAAAGAAAATTAAATGCAAAAAGTTTGGTCCTTTCCCCATCTCCTGCCACCAAGTATCCAGGATTGAGGACTCCCAGTCAAAGGAAAGGGCCTCCCAGGCTGGTTGCTTCTTCAGCTAGCTTCTGCATAGCTGGGGAGAGAGGGAAGGAGCCTCCAACCACTGTAACAGAGGCAAATCCAGAATCCTGCCTCCAGACTCCTAGTCCTTTCTTCAAAGCAAGAGCACAGAGATGCTCACAGCAGCCAGATTGCTTGGCAATAAGCACTGCTTTTGCTCCTGAGTAATTTAGTATTAGCTGTCCAGCTAACATTGAGATGGTGGGCTCTCACCTCTGCTACAGCTAAGGATGCAGCTTGGCAACCAGGTCTACCTTGTAACTCTTTCCACAGAGAAGGAAAATCTTTCCATAGAGTAGGAAAGGTACCTTGCCTAAAAAACGTTTATATTAAAAACAAAGCAAAACAACCCGGCCAGTGTGACTCAGTGGTTGAGGGTCGACCCATGAACCAGGAGGTCACGGTTCAATTCCTGGTCAGGGCACATGCCCAGGTTTTAGGCTTAATTCCGAGTGCAGGAAGCAGCCGATCAATGATCCGCTGATTGTGGCGGATAATGGTGTACTAACTGAAAACTCAACCAAGTGGTATCTCTAATTACAGCTACTGTGCCAGGTGTTAAAGGTTTACTAAAACAGATATAATACTTAGTATGTGAATAATGTTTTGGAAAATGCAATATTTTCTATCTCCATCAATATAAAAGAGCAAATTACAATAATATTTACATGGAAAGAACAGAAGTGTGTACAGAAGTGCTCATTGCATTGCCCCAGGCTATGTTAACGCTCCTGTTCCCTGTCACAATACAGTCCAGAGAGACTTTGATCATTTTAACATTCCACACTATATCTTGCTGGTCTATATTGATAAAATGTCATGTTAATTATATTTGGCAAACAAGAAGTGAGATGGTCTAAGGAAATGTGCCAGAGGGTAGGAGGTTTATTCTATCACGATTCAGGAGTCGGTCAGATCAGGTGAATAGTCTGATCATGCCAATTCATCCTTCCATAAGATCAACTCTTTGTATCTCTCACCCCTTAATACTTAGAAACAAACACAGCACCTAATGGGCTTCTGGATTTTGTAGACAACATGTACTTCTTTGGGGACTATTGCTACAACCCATTTATTGGGTACCTTAGAAGGCTATCAGTTTTGAGTGAGGCTCTGATTAAGAGAGAGCTCTATTGCAAGTCCAGGTTTTGAGCAGCCCTGACATTTAGATGCTATAATCCAGCCTAGCCAAGGTGCTAGAGGTATCCATGGTAGATAAGCACACTATGAAGAGTCTCTGGCAAGTCCCAACAAAAACCCTATAATTCAGACCTCAGCTTCCAGAGCAAAGCCCTATCTGCTGCAGCAGAAAAGAAGGTCCTGTTCCGAAAGAACGTCCTGTTTGAAAAGGAGATCCTGAAGTGAATTTTTTTTTCTGAAGTGAATCTTAATAAAGAATGAGCACCTAACTGTGGAACATAAGCAACTATGAAACTGGAGTTATACATATTGTCAGATCCACCATGTCAAGAAATGGACCAAAGCAGCAGTAATCCTTTGTATCATGGAAATGATATATTCAGGATTGAGCTCAAGTAGACACAGAAGGCACAGATAAGCTACATAAACAAGTGAGTAAAACCTCTAAGACTGCCACATCTTTTGCAGCAACACTTTACCTCAAACTTCATGGGGTCCACACAACCTGATAAAGGAAGAAGGAAAACTTGGGTCTGATTTATGGATGGGTCAGGTTGGTATATTGGTATGAGTCAACTACTGCTGCACCCCCACTCAAGGGTGTAACTAAAGAACAGGGCTGAGTGATGGTGAGGAATCCTCTCTGTGCCTAGGGCTTTGTAAAGAAAAGCCATCAGATTACTGAGTGGCCAGATTATTATGACCACCCCATCAATACTTCGTTGGGCCATCTTTTGCCTTCAATACTGCAGCAATTCTTCTTGGCATTGACTCCACGAGATGTTGAAAGGTGATGCGAGGAATCTGACACCATGACTGATGAATAGCACTGTCCAGTTCTGTGAGATTTGATGGTTGTGGAACCAGCTGCCTGATGGCTCTTTTAACTTCATCCCACAAATGCTCAATTGGATTGAGATCTGGTGATTGTGGGGCCACCTAAGCAAGGCAAAGTCTCCCTCATGTTCTTGAAACCACTCCTACACAATACGAGCACCGTGGCATGGTGCATTGTCTTGTTGGAAGAAGCCATCTCCATTGGGATATGCCATCAACATGATAGGATGAATTTGATCAGCAACGATACTTAGGTATATTGTGCTATTCAGACGTTGTTCCACACGAATTAAAGGGCCCAAATCATGCCAGGAAAACATGCCCCAAACCATAACACTGCCCCCACCAGCTTGAAGGGTTGTACTCATGCATGTGGGGTGCATGCTTTCATGCTGTTTCCGCCAAATTCTCACTCTGCCATCTGCATGATGCAACTGGAAACGTGATTCATCGGACCACATGACTTTTTTCCAATGCTCGACTGTCCAATCCTTGTGTTCCTGTGCGAATTGGAGATGTTTTATCTTGGTAACTGCAGACAGCAAAGGTGTTCGAACAGGCCTTTGGCTTCCATATCCCATACGATGCAGTGTCTGGCTAATTTGCCTACAAACGTCGGGTGGTCATAATAATCTGGCCACTCAGTGTATATGGACAGGAGTCCCCACCCCTGCTCCATAACTGGTCCATCCTAATGCAACCGAGGAATCCAAATCCTCACAACTTGATTGGTCCAAAAGGCACTGTTTTGATTGGTCAGAACAGAGCCCCTCTGATTGGCCAGGGCTGCACAGCCCTGATTGGATGGGGAAACCCTCAGTCCTATTAGTTCTAATAGGATTCCAAGATCTCCTTCATAAGGGCTGACTAGATGAAAGAAATACAGTGCAGGTAGGCAATTCAGTGCAGGCTTGTCTGTGAAAAGCAGTTTGTGTGAGAGGCCTCTGTGCAGAAATGACTGCACAACTAATATATCTAGGTAATGATGATCCAAGATTGAAAAAATTACAAAAGGGGCCACAACCAAATGATAAAACACAACACCATCTTGACAAGAAAACAAAAAGGAACAAAGAAAGAAAGAAAAAGAAGAAAGAAAGACAAACCAAGTCTGACAAAGTTTCTAGATCCAACTACCAATTTATAGAAAATAGAGAGGACAGGAAAATATATACTAAATGGCATTATGGGGATACAATCAGCAAAACTCATACTGTATAAAACCATAGGTCAAATGACAAATTTCTTTGATAAATAAATTTCAAGGAGAACAGAGGTGGAGGAAAATCTTTAGATTAAAAGAGATTTGTGAGTCAAATCAACCAGTCTCAGTGTGTGAACTTTATTTGGATCTTGATTCATACAAATTCTAAATTTAAAAAATTAGAAAATTAGAAATGTTAACATTGACTGGATATTTGATGATATTAAAGAATCATTAAATTTTTATGTAATGATATTGTAGAAGCGGTTTTTAATAAAGCTTATAGAGCTTCACAGTTATATTTACAGATGAAAAAGTTATCAAAGATTTATTTCAACATAAAATATGGAAGAGGGGAAGGGGTAGGGGTTTAGGGAAATAAGACTGGTCATTAATAGATAATTGTTGGAACTGTTTAGTTTTGCACGTTTGAAATTTTCCATAGCAAAATTATTTTTAAAAATAAGCAACATCGGCCCAGTCGGTGTGGCTCAGTGGTTGTGTTGACCTATGAACCAGGAGGTCATGGTTTGATTCCATGTCAGGGCACATGCCTGGGTTATGGGCTCGGTCTCCAGTAGGGGGCATGCAGGAAGCAGCTGATCAATGATTCTTTCTCATCATTGATGTTTCTCTCTCTTCCTTTCCCTTCCTCTCTGAAATCAAGTATAGATATATAGATATATAATGCAACAATAGCAAATAGTAAAGAGTTATAAAACAAAAACTATGTAGTCTTTTTTATAATATAGCTGATTGTGTGGCAATTATTTTTGATCTCTGATACTCCCTCTGTCCCATATCCATTCAACTACCAAAATTCTGCTGATTCTACCCTTTTATTGCCATGTCTTTCCATCTAGTCCAAGCTAAATTTGTGTATGGTGTACTTCTATTTTTACCTACTTCCAAAACTGTAGCCAGAACAGTACTTTTTTAAAAACCCATTTAATCATACCCATCATACCCATCCTTTGCTTAAAATCCATGAATGACTTATTGATCACAGGATAAAGGCTAAAATTTTCAATATGCAGTGCAATGCCTTTCCGACCTCTGCCCTCACCAGCTTTATAATGATATGCACTCCCTTGCCTTTCTATATACCCCAGCTACTTCTTGAATTTGTCATATTCATGTTCAACCCAGAACTTTCACACATGCTGGTTCCTCTGCCTGGAATGCCCTCTTCCCCCTACACACCGTCATCCTTTAGATCTCACCTAAATGCTACCTTCTCAAGGTAGCTTTTCCATTATTCTTGGTCTAGATGCAGTCAAATTTCTCACACCTTCATAACAACTTGTCACAACTGAAATTTAAATATTGTTAAAGTTATTTTTTAGTGTCTGTCTTTCCTGCTATCCTGCTATGATATAATCTCAAAGAGAGAAGAAACTAGATCTTATTATTATATCCCAAAAGCCTGCTATTTTTTCCGTTACATAGTAAAAGGTCATTATATCTTTATTAAACTAATAATGACTGGATTGATGAATAAGTAAATAAATTTAAATACTGGACTAATTATAAAACAGAATTACCTTCACCATAATTACAATATTACACAGTTAACTTTAATGATGTTAGTCATACTCCCAAATAAAAGATTTGCAAAGCTTCAATGTACACGTATATAAACAAACAAAGGAGGAAATAAGTGAGAACAACTCTACTACCAATTCTGTTTACAGTCCCTCACTGATAATCCAAAAGTACTTACCAACAAAGAAAAAGAGGTATCTTAATGTATCATCCACTTTTCAAAGGAGGCACACATATATTCAAATAAAAGTAGTTTTGATACAAGCTCTACTTTTCTATGCTATTCAGACAGAAAACACAGATTCTCTCAAGAGTAATAAAGACCATATACCCTAAACATTTACATTTATATGCACTCATTTAAAACAAGCTACATGTATAGATTGCACAGTCCTTAACTCTTATTTAATGGGTGAATTTAATTTATTCAAGTAAATCAAAGCTTAAATATTTTAAAGATTAGATCTTCATAATTTTAAAAATAAATTAATGAAAGAAAACTACAAA
This sequence comes from Myotis brandtii, assembly GCF_000412655.1. NCBI lineage: Eukaryota > Metazoa > Chordata > Mammalia > Chiroptera > Vespertilionidae > Myotis > Myotis brandtii. Next base: position 2,831,473 of record NW_005355833.1, on the reverse strand, counting down.
CTCCTGAACCAAACTTTTATTTTAAATTTTTAGGCATATTAGTGCATACGAAAAATGTTCATAACATATGACATGTAAAGATGTTAGCACATTGAACTACAATAGAAAATATTTTATACAACTTTTGAATCACTAGTATGCTTATTTCTCCTGTTAATGAATGCCAGTTAATGAATGACAGTTTTCTTAGATCACCTTTGTTATGGAACATCAAGTAGGCTTAAAATTTTTATATTATTGTTTAATAACTTCCTAATAAGGTTTTGAGTTTGTAGTTGATTTACACATAATCTGTTTTTCAATATATGGATTACTGTAGTAGCTTTCTGTCTCATCTCTGATGGAACATATTTAATATCTAAATATTGAGATAACTTAGATCTAGAATTATACAGCATGTTAATAATAGTTTCAATGTCATTACTTGGAAAACTGCTGCGTCCTACTGGTAATAACTGGGATTTATACATTTTTTGTAATCTGTGTTCTGCTGCTTCTGCTAAAGCAAGGCTTCGTTTTAGGTTCTCTCTAGAGGCTCGAATGTCCTCTCTATATTCTGGCTTGAGGCTCTCAACAAGAGGTACATGTTGTACTTCCGAACGAATATCTGATATTTTATCCAAAATTTCTTCATTACTCAAAATTAGTGGTTGACTTTCATATATTGGTATTTCATATTCCCCTGAGAGCTGAGGAACATCTTCTAGTTCTGTGGAGGTATCCCAGTCAGTGCTCCTACTTGAAGGACTTGGAGGTAATTCAGTAACATTTGGCCATAACATTGGTGCTCTAAATTGTGACTCTGACTCTGACTCTGGCTCTGGTTCTGGCTCTGGCTCTGGCTCTGGCTCTTCTCTTTCAATATAAGGTACTTTTGAACTTAAAATAACAGAAATATTATTTGGTTTAATTGACCAGAATGGTGTACTTTTAGTATGTTTGTTCCTCTTTATTTCAGGTTGGAAGTCTCTAGTAGGGAAAGGTGTAGCTTTATCACTGATAGGGTCGCTTAAAACATCATTCTCAGTTGAAGCTTTGTCATGTGAAATTAGCTCCTTAAATTGTGATACCTTCGATCTCATAGAATAAACGTTATTTGAAGACTTCGGTTTCATAGAATAAACGTTATTTGGAGACTTTGATATTTTCTCTTGGCCTGGCTCCCTAGTGGGAACACTTAATACTAGATTCTGTAAAACTTGTACATAATGATTCAAGTTTTTTTCTTCATCAGGTGTCACAGTTATTCCTTAAGGGGGGAAAAATCAAATAATAAGTAACATTTATTATCATATATGATATAGTGACAAAATCTACTGGCCCATATTTACTTCATATGCTATCACTTGAAAGTTAAAATAAAGAACCAAGGAATAAAGCATATCTTACAGTCAACTCTCACTTAAAATTATTCTTTCAGATTCTTATTTAAAACAAATGAGCAAGATCAGTGCAAAAGTTGCATACTAACACAATTCTTTTTGCAATTACTCTCACATATAACTTATGATTCAGTAGGTAACTTATTAAAACAAAATTCGTGATTATGTCCTCCAACACAGTGGTGTGCGGAATTAGATTCATACTGACTCACCAGAGCCAATTGTTAAATTTTAGAAACTTTGTGAGCCAGATATTACATATAGACATCGTTTATAATTAAATTATCTGAATTTTCATTTAAATAAATTGTATTGAAAAGAAAAGTAATAAATATTCAAACTCATCACTTTCTTATTTTATTTCATTTCACTATTATCTATGTTCCTGAAGTTATTTACATTTAGGGTATCTGTATGGTAGAAACGCTATATAATGGTGTGCTACTATATATCTTTCTACCTTTCTGTTCAGTGATGTCAAGTAGGTAGCTTGAAATCAGCCATGATGGGGCAAATGCTGTAAATCAGGACTTACCCTTCTTTCCAAAAAGCCAGTTAAACATTTACCAGTACACCACTGCCTTCAAACCAAAAATGATCTAACTATAGCCTGTGGGTCATCCCACCCAACTGTGGGTTTTTTTTTTTGTAAATAAAGTTTTATTGGAACCAGCCAGTCTTACCCATTTGTTTCTTTATTATCTACCAGAGGCCTGGTGCACAAATTCGTGCACGGGTGGGGGCCAGCCGGCCTGCCCAGATTGGGGTGGGGGAGGCTGGTCAGGGGTGGGGCCAGCCAGGGGGAGGGGCCGTGGGCGGTTCGCTGGCTGGCCCCGCCCCCTAGTCGAACTCCCAGTGGAACTCCTAGTTGAGGGGACAATTTGCATATTAGGCTTTTTATTATATAGGATAGTTGCTTTTGGCTCCAACAGCAGAGTTGAGTAGTTGCAACAGAAACCACATGGCCTGAGAAGCTGAAAATACTACTTGGCCCTTTACAGAAAAGTTTGCAGATTCCTGTCTAAACCATCAATATTTCATACTTACAACAAAAATGACAGTTCTATTTATACTGGTATTTTGCAGCATCTGAGTGGTGAAGCCTCTCATTTCCAATGTGGAAAACAAAAAAGACTACTGAATAAGATATTCTCAAATTCTGCCCAACTTCCCTATTCCTAGTCAGGAGTTTTAAATTTTAAGTGTTGGAACTTTATATTGCAGGTAGTTTTGAATAGATTGTGCCACTATCACAAATACAAATTGATTTAATTCAAGGAAGTAAGTCACTTTAAAAAATATTTTTTTAAATTATTTCAGAGAGGAAGGGAGAGGGAAAGAGAGTTGGAAACATCAATGATGAGAGAGAGTCATTGATCAGCTGCCTCCTGCACACCCCACACTAAGGGGTCAAACCCGCATCTCAGGCATATGCCCTGAACCAGGAATCAAACTCTGACCTCCTGATTCATAGGTCGACGCTCAACCACTGAGCCATGCTGGTCAGGTGTAAGTCACTTTTTACCAAACTCTAATGTACAACATCTACCTGAACCCTCCCTCTGCAAGTAAAATGAATCACAGTAGTAACAAACTTTCTAACTATAGCCTGTGGGTCATCTCCACCCAACTTAAAAGTGCCTCTTAAGGAGGCACTTTTTATTCAGCTGTATGAAAAGCAAAAAATAGCCCAAAAATGCTTTATATTTACATGTTTCACCTCTCTTCCTTAACTCTTCTGTTACAACTTAGAAAGACCAGATGAAGTTTAATCAAAATTGAAAGTATATTTCTAAATTTTAAAAGTCTTAATGAAAACAGTTTAGTGAGGCAATATGATAGTGGGAAGATACTAGACTGGAGATTTAGATTCTAAAAGTGGATTCTACATTTTATGTCATGCTGAGAAAAGCCTTGCATACTCCAAGATCCATATAATGATGGTGGGTAAAAAAGGGGAAGATATAGAACATGAGGTAGATTTTGGTATTATCTTTAATCACTAACATAGTATCAAACATTTTGTCTATGAATTATGGATTTTTTAAAAAATGGACAGAAGGGTAACATACCAAACTCATGTGGGTACTTGTCTCTGAGGAGAGGAAATGAGACTGAAGTTGGTCATTAAAAAGGACTTTAGACTTATCTATAACGAGAGGCCTGGTGGGGTCCCTCAGCCTGGCCTGTGCCCTCTCGCAGTACGGGAGCCCTTGGGGGATGTCCAACTGATGGCTTAGGCCTGCTCCATGCTGGACATCCTTAGCGCTGCTGCGGAGGCAGGAGAGGCTCCCACCACTGCTGCTGCGCTTGCCAGCCATCAGTCCGGCTTGTGGCTGAGCAGTGCTCCCCCGTGGGAGCACACTGACCACCAGGGGGCAGTTCAGGCCCCGGCCTCCCATCGCCCCACCTCCGGTGGCCTCCCTCTGCAGGTGGCAACCAGCAGGCGGATCAGGAGACGGCACCAGCAGGCAAGCGGCCGGCCCCACCCCCCGATTGCTCCTCTGCCACCACCAGTCACCACCAATGCCCCCCCGCAATCACCATCCCCTCCCTCTGCCCGCTGGCACCCATCTTGGCTGGCCTAGCGCCGCCCACTTGCTGGCCTCGCCCCCCGCCAACTGATCATCGTTCTGCCATTTGGTCAATTTGCATATTAGGCTTTTATTATATAGGATGTTTTACTCTCCAAAAAAAAAAAACCCACACACACACCGGCACACACACTTAATAAACCACTAAAAGTTAATAAACCTAATCACTTACTAAACCACTAAAAGTTACATTTTAAAAAATGAAATAACTTATTTATATATTCTCATATGTATAAAAAGCATTGTCCTAAATCTAGAGTTTCGTGAAGAAAAAGTAAGTATGTAGCCTTGAGTGCAGTAAAAAAAAAAAAAAAAAAAAAAAAAAAAAAAGCAAGTCTTTGATGCTGGCCTGGCTCTACCACTTTCTAACATCATGACCTAAGGCAATTACTTACTTTCTCCAAACTATAAAATTAAAATGCTAGATTTGCCCTTTTCTCTCACAGAACCAAATAAATTAAATATTTAAAAATACTTCAAAAGCTACAGAGCACTATTTAAGATAATAATATTCTCTATAAAGGTAACTGCTTACACTTCTAATTTTAAAATATAAACTTAAGTCCCTAAAAAGAACATTAAAAACATGTTTTGTTTCCTATTTGGTAAAACACAGGAAGCTGTTCCCCTAAAGACAGGAACAAGGTCAGGATACTAATATCTCCATTACTATATAACAGGGTGTGGAGGTATTAGTCAATGTCATAAGACAGGGGAAAGGAATGGAAGCATGAGAATTCAGAAGAAAAAGGCAAAACTATCTTTATATGTAGAATTTCATGCAAGAATAGGCCTTCCTTACCCCGGCTGTCGGCACCGGCTTCCCTCCAGCACCCAGGACCTGGGCTTCTCTCACAAAGGGAGGCCCTGCCCACCCACCGGCCGGTGGTCTGGGCCTCCCTCTGCGGGGTGATCATGGGGAGATGGCCAGGCCCCTCATCAATCACATTGCACCCACCTTGGCTGACCTGGCACCAGTGGGTGTCATAGCTTGGTCCCAGATGGTTGTCCAGATGGTCGTTCTGTTGTTCGGTCGATTTGCATATTACACTTTTATTATATAGGACTAGAGGCCCGGTGCACAAGGCACAGAGGAGGGCTGATCAGGGGGTTGGGGTGCCTTCCCCTGTCACGAACAGAGTAGGGCGGATAGGGAGGTTGTGGCCCCGCCCCCTGTCACTCACAGAGCCACAGGGCGATCAGGGGGTTTGGGCGCTGCCCCCTGTCACACACAGAGCCGCAGGGCAGTCAGGAGATTGGGGAGCTCCCCCCTATCAGGCACAGAGGAGGGCTGATCAGGGGGTTGGGGTGCCTTCCCCTGTCACGAACAGAGTAGGGCGGATAGGGAGGTTGTGGCCCCGCCCCCTGTCACTCACAGAGCCACAGGGCGATCAGGGGGTTTGGGCGCTGCCCCCTGTCACACACAGAGCCGCAGGGCAGTCAGGAGATTGGGGAGCTCCCCCCTATCAGGCACAGAGGAGGGCTGATCAGGGGGTTGGGGTGCCTTCCCCTGTCACGAACAGAGTAGGGCGGATAGGGAGGTTGTGGCCCCGCCCCCTGTCACTCACAGAGCCACAGGGCGATCAGGGGGTTTGGGCGCTGCCCCCTGTCACACACAGAGCCGCAGGGCAGTCAGGAGATTGGGGAGCTCCCCCCTATCAGGCACAGAGGAGGGCTGATCAGGGGGTTGGGGTGCCTTCCCCTGTCACGAACAGAGTAGGGCGGATAGGGAGGTTGTGGCCCCGCCCCCTGTCACTCACAGAGCCACAGGGCGATCAGGGGGTTTGGGCGCTGCCCCCTGTCACACACAGAGCTGCAGGGCAGTCAGGAGATTGGGGAGCTCCCCCCTATCAGGCACAGAGGAGGGCTGATCAGGGGGTTGGGGTGCCTTCCCCTGTCACGAACAGAGTAGGGCGGATAGGGAGGTTGTGGCCCCGCCCCCTGTCACTCACAGAGCCACAGGGCGATCAGGGGGTTTGGGCGCTGCCCCCTGTCACACACAGAGCCGCAGGGCAGTCAGGGGATTGGGGAGCTCCCCCCTATCAGGCACAGAGGAGGGCTGATCAGGGGGTTGGGGTGCCTTCCCCTGTCACGAACAGAGTAGGGCGGATAGGGAGGTTGTGGCCCCGCCCCCTGTCACTCACAGAGCCACAGGGCGATCAGGGGGTTTGGGCGCTGCCCCCTGTCACACACAGAGCTGCAGGGCAGTCAGGAGATTGGGGAGCTCCCCCCTATCAGGCACAGAGGAGGGCTGATCAGGGGGTTGGGGTGCCTTCCCCTGTCACGAACAGAGTAGGGCGGATAGGGAGGTTGTGGCCCCGCCCCCTGTCACTCACAGAGCCACAGGGCGATCAGGGGGTTTGGGCGCTGCCCCCTGTCATGCTGATCCCGGTGCCGGGAGCCTCGCTGCTCCGCTGATCCCGGTGCTGGGAGGCATATTACCCTTTTACTATATAGAATAGAGGCCTGGTGCATGGGTAGGGGCTGGCTGGTTTGCCCTGAAGGGTGTCCTGGATCAGGGTGGGGGTCCCCACTGGGGTACCTGGCTCTTCTGGGTGAGGGGCTGACTGCTGTTTTCCGGCTGGCGAGTGACTAAAGCTTCCAACCGCTCCTTGTTTTCTTCTCTTTTTTTTTTTTTTTTTTTGGCCCGTTGCTTTGAGGCCTCGCTGCTGAAAACATAGATACAATGTTGCGGTCCGAGCCCGGCTGAATGGAAGCCCTTTTCTGGGGTTTTGTTTAGCTTCTTATTTGCAACATAGTATATAGTTGCTTAGAGTTGCAACTGAGAGGCTGGCAAGTTAGGTGGGGAACGTTGGAGTCCGCAGTCACTGAAGCAAGCAAGCCTCCCTGTTTGCTTCAGTGCCTGGCTGCTGGCCGCCATCTTGGCTGACAGTTAATTTGCATATACTCACTGATTAGCCAATGAAAAGGGTAGCGGTCGTACGCCAATTACCATGTTTCTCTTTTATTAGTGTAGATAATTATACATCCAGACCACATAAAAGAATCAACTGAAAAACTATTACAAAGAATAAGAGAATGTAATAAAGTAGCAAATTAGAAAATCAACATACAAAAACCAACATCTAATAAAAGTGAAACATGCAAACTGACCACACCTCCGCTATGCCCCAAGCCATGCCCACCAGCCAATCAGAGCAACTATATGCAAATTAACCCAACCAAGATGGCGGCCGGCAGCCACGAAGCTGGAGCAAGCAGGAGGCTTGGTTGCCCCAGCAATGGAGGAAGCCAAGCTTCCCGCCTGCCCTGGCTGGCTGTGGCCTCCGCTCAAGACAACTAAGTTTCAATTATAGAAGATAAATAAATCCCAGATACCTGCTTCCAGCCAGCCTCCACTGGGAGCGTGGGTGGCTGGGGGCCGTGGCCAGCCTGCAAACAGCCATCAGCCCCTCACCCAGGCTGGCCATACCCTCATGGGGTGAGGGTCCCCGCTGGGGGGCTTGGCCAGCCTGCAAACAGCCATCAGCCCCTCACCCAGGCTGGCCATACCCTCATGGGGTGAGGGTCCCCGCTGGGGGGCTTGGCCAGCCTGCAAACAGCCATCAGCCACTCACCCAGAATGGCCAGGCACCCCAGCAGGACCCCCCACCTTGAAGGGGGTGAGGTCAGCCTGAAAACGGCCCTCAGACAGACCCTCACCCAGACAGGACAGGCACCCCAGTGGGAACCCTAACCCTGAAGGGGCTGTGGCCAGCCTGCAAACAGCCATCAGCCCCTCACCCAGGCTGGCCAGGCACCCCAGCGGGGATCCCCACCCTGAAGGGGCTGTGGCTAGCCTGCAAACAGCCATCAGCCCCTCACCCAGGCTGGCCAGGAACCCCAGCGGGGATCCCCACCCTGAAGGGGCTGTGGCCAGCCTG
>NW_005355833.1:2817298-2823585 GCF_000412655.1 Myotis brandtii | reverse complement strand
AAAGCAACAAAGTTTCAATTATAGAAGATAAATAAACCCCAGATACCTGCTTTCAGCCGGCCGTTGCCACAGAGCTGGAGCAAGCAGGAGGCTTCCCTCCCGGCCGCTGTGGCCGGCTCTGAGCTCCTCTCAAGGCTACAAAGTTTCAATTATAGAAGTTAAATAAATCCCAGATACCTGCTTCCAGCCTATAGCCCCTCACCCAGGCTGGCCAGGCACCCCAGCAGGACCCCCACCCTGATCCATGACACCCTTCAGGGCAAACCAGCCGGCCCCCACCCATGCACCAGGCCTCTATCCTATATAATAAAAGGGTAATATGAAAATTGACCCTTACAGCAGAATGACTGGAATGACTTGTCACTATGACACACACTGACCACCAGGGGGCAGATGCTCAATGCAGGAGATGCCCCCTAGTGGTCAGTGCGCTCCCACATGGGGGAGCTCTGCTCAGCCACAAGCCAGGCTGACGGCTGCCAGTACAGCGGTGGTGGTGGGAGCCTCTCCTGCCTCCTCAGCAGCACTAAGGATGTCCGATTGCAGCTTAGGCCTGCTCCCCGCTGGCAAGTGGACATCCCCCGAGGGCTGCCGGGCTGCCAGAGGGATGTCTGACTGCCAGCTTAGGCCCAATCCCCCGGGGAGCAGGCCTAAGCCAGCAGGTAGACATCCCCCGAGGGGTCCCAGACTGTGAAAGGGCACAGGCCGGGCTGAGGGACCCCCCGCCCCGAGTGCACAAATTTTTGTGCACCAGGTCTCTAGTCCTATATAATAAAAGGCTCATATGCAAATCGACCGAATGGCGGAATGACTGGTGCTATGATGCGCACCACCAGGGGGCAGACGCTCAATGCAGGAGATGCCCCCTGGTGGTCAGTGTGCTCCACAGGGGAAGCACCACTCAGCCAGAAGCTGGGCTCATGGCTGGCGAGCACAGCAGCGGCCACAGTAGCACTGAGGATGTCTGACTGTCGGACATCCCCCGAGGGCTCCCAAACTGCGAGAGGGGGCAGGCTAGGCTGAGGGACCCCCTGGGTGCATGAATCTCGTGCACCAGGCCTCTAGTACAAATATAAACCAGTTACAAGATAAAATGAGAGGGAAGATGCTATTTTGAAAACAAAAAAAAAATTAAATCTAATAATAAAGTTAAAAAGACATGCCCAAAATCTATATGAGGAATTATTCTAGGTTGAATATAGACATACAGAGATCAGGCTCTAATCCCTGGAACCTGTAAATGTTACTTTATATGGAAAAGGGGTATTTGCATATATGATTGAATTAAGGGTCTTGCCAAAGGGGATTATCCTAAATATAGTCACAAATGTTTTTATAAGATAGAGATGGAGAAAGAGATGCTACACACAGAGACAAGGAGGTGGTAATATGGAAGAGGTGGCAGAGATTAGTGTGGCCACAAGACAAAGAATGCTGGCAGCCACCAGTAGCTGAAAGAGGCAATAAAAATATTGGCTCTCAGAGCTTTCAGGAGCACAGCTTTGCCCTACAACTTGATTCTAGCTCAGTGAAACTGATTTTAGACCCAGGCCTCTAGTAAGAGAATAAGTTTCTGTTGGTAATTTGTTATAACAACCTCAGAAAATGGACACAAGAATATAATAAAATCTAAAAGGCATAATGCAAACTTCTACAAATAGAAAGATAAACTGTGGGGAACCGATATAGGGTTAAGCCTCGGACTGACCTGTTGGCAAAGTCACAAACAAGTCCCAGCTTAGAGGGCACAGTCCTCTTAGCATAATTAGGCTTGACCTTATAACACTCCCATCTTATCTGCTGGGAAGCTAATGGGCTGAGGGAAGTGCAGGAAGTGTAAGTATGGTCAAAACAAGTGAAACTCACAAGAACTGTGTAACTATGGTAACCACTACCTTGTTTACCTCTGACTATAAAAGGTTGATGCGGCCTGAGCACCAGTGGAAGTCCTTCTCCTTGAGTTGGACTTGCCCGCCTGGTTCCCCAATATTTCCAAATTATCTCATGTCTTTTCTCTTTCATTTGTGTGCGGCTCCTCTTCCAGGCCCTGAACCCTGAACCACGCGGGACGTGAAGGGAAACATTTACCAACAATAAACCATGTACTCAGACAAAAAGATTCAATATCATAAAGATGCTTAGATGTCATATTCTGTTAATTCATACTTTTTTTTTTATTTCAGAAAGGAAGGGAGAGGGAGAGAGAGAAACATCAATGATGAGAGAGAATCATTGATTGGCTGCCTCCTGCATGCTGCCTACTGAGGATTGAGCCCGCAATTCACAGGCTGTTGCTCCATTCACTGAGCCAAACCAGCCAGGGCCATACATTTAATATGCTCCTAATATCAGTAGTTATTTTCTGAAGACAGAACAAATGGATTATGAAGTTCATTTGAAGAACAAATGAGTAAGAATAGCCAGAAAAACAGGAGCTATCCCTTATTAGATATTAAAATACAGTATAAAGCCTCTATTATAAAAATAGTTTAGCATTGCATATGAATAGATGAATGGAACAGAACAGAAAATACAGAAATAGACCGAATTGCATATTGAAATATAGCTCAAGATGAAAAAAGTTTTAATTTATAAATTATTCCAAATAATAAATGAAGAAGCCATTTATAATTAGAATATGATCATTTTCAATGATTATCAATATTAATGATATCACAAAAAGGTATAAAATTAGATATGCATCCTCATGAAAGAACATAAACCTTCAATGTAGCAGTCTTGCAAAAAAGGTCAAATTTGAATCTAACAGGACCTCTAGATCTAACTAACAATATGCAGACAATACATGGGACAACAAAGGAAAACATAAACTACACCATTGTGGGGCGCGGCTATAGGGTTAAGCCTCGGACTGACCTGTTGGCAAAGTCACAAACAAGTCCCAGCTTAGAGGGCACAGTCCTCTTAGCATAATTAGGCTTGACCTTATAAGCTCCCTAGATCTTATCTGGGAAGCTAATGGGCTGAGGGAGATGCAAGAAGTGCTGCCAAAACAAGTGAAACTCACAAGAACCATGTAACTATGGTAACCACTACCTTGTTTACCTCTGACTATAAAATAAAGGCTCAGCTTGCCTCTGGATCTTTCTCTGTGGCCTCAGCCAGGCACAGGAAGATCCAGAGAGACTAAAGAGAGCTATGCTGATCATCTGAACGCTGTCTCCGTATAAATCATTCTTCGCCAACTCCGTCCACACCTTTGGGAACCCCTGGCCCACTGGGGCTGGACCCCGGTACACCATGGATATGTAATCAGCAAAATTTAGATTGCAGCAAACTGCAGGGTATATGATCCAATTTCTTCAACACTTACATACCAGGGGTAAAATAAAGATGAAGGAAGAACTATAGGTTAAAAGGAAATTAATGCCCCCCTGGCAATGGGCAAGGAAACATCTGATTGGTGGTATTGCTCTTATATCAATCAGGGGCAAAGCAGATGTACAGTCCTTAGTTCATCCTAGCTTGATGTCTGTGTCGGTGGCCAGAGCTGTTTCATGCCTGAGGCACATTAAAAAAAAGGGGGGAGGATTAATGGACATATCAACAAATTACACGTATGAATCTTATTTGAATCCCAATGCAATCAAACTGGAAGAGAGAGAGAATTAGGAAAATTTCAACACTAACCAAATATTTTATAATATTAAAGGATAATTGTCTTTTTAGGTATGAAATTCACATTGTTGTGTTTTTAAGTACTTATATTTTAGTTCTACATGTTGAAGTATTTACTTATAAAATTATATGATGTCTGGAATTTCCTTCTAAATAATCCAAGCCTGCGAAGTTGGGGAGGTGAGGGAGGGAAATGTGGGTGGAGATATAAATGAAACAAGATTAATTATGGGTTAATAATAGTTGAAGCTGGTTATAGATATATGGAGATTTATTATGCCATTCTTTCTGTTTGTGTATTTATTGAATTTTTTCCAAAATAAAAAATTTTTAAAAATCAATTTTGGAAAAAATCTATTCTGAGCAACTATTCATAAGCAAATCTAAAGTCTGCAAGCAACAAAAGCTTAAATGCTTTTAAGAAGACATTTCCAGCCTTGGCTGGTTTGGCTAAGTGGTTGGAGCATCAGCCCGCACACTGAAGGGTCCCAGGTTCCATTCCGTCAAGAGTCTGTATAGCTGGTTCAATCCCCAGCCCTTTTGATGTTTTCTCTCTCTTCCCCTGCTCCTCCCTCCCTTTCAATGTTTAATCATTTAACTTATCTCTTCTCATAGTAGTAAATAGGATACCCAGGCTACTATTAGATGAATTAGATTGTCAAAGGACAGAAAAAGGAGATACTGCTAGTTGATTTCTAAAAGGAAAAAACCACCTGAAATACTCATTATCCCTTTATACTGTACTCAGGCAACACTAACAAGCCTATTCATGCGGCCTATCAATCTAGCACTCTACCTCCTACCTTGTTTTTCCTCCCTTCTTCATGTACCCTTTGTCTCCACATTGTTCTGTTGTTAAATCCATCCCCTCCCCCCACACCTCCCACCTCCTACTTTTTCCCCTAAAATATCTGTATGTTTGATAGAGACCTTGTCAGTTCTAGTAACCAGAACTGCTCTTGCAAATCAACCTGATCTCTATAAAAATCTTTGCAGGCAAGGAAATAAAAGATAGTCAAGCCTCAAATATCCCTCCAAACTGCGCTGGCCACTGAAAACCTGCTTTATCCCATTTTTTAGGAGGTGCTTAGAAGGATGAACAAACTTCAAATTCTTACAAAGACCAGACTACTCTGCTAGAAGTTGTGTTATTAAACTTGGAATATTTGTTGTTTGCCCTAGTGTTATTATAGTCCTTCTATTTTACCAGTTAGTGATCCAACCAAACATAGCAATGTCTCAGAACATGGCTAAATAAGAATCTCTTCCACCTTGAAAAACCACAATGCTGCTTTCCTGTGCCTCTAGTTAACAGGATGGCTACCTGCTAAGCAGGCTTGAGGTTAGCAAGAATCACAGATATGGAAGTTATAGCTGAGCACTTCTCTTCTTGAAATAGACCATGAAGAATCATGCACATGACAAATAATAGCAAGGTAAACAAAATGATCAAACAACTGTAGAAACAAAGTGGTATGAAATCTGAAGGGGAAATTAGAAAATACTGATTGAAAGACCATAACAGTTCTGACTGAGCAATTGCTATGTGCCAGGCACTATATTAAGGGCTTTAAATGTACCTTTATAAAGAGAAAAAAGGAGGATATTTAGAAAGAACAAGTAATTTGCCTAAAATTATATTCAACTTGAAAGTGGTAAGAATGGGATTCGAAAATATGTTGTCTCACTTCAAAGCAGGTACACATAAGTAACTACACAATGTTGCCATAAAAAGATGACACAAGGATGCTGGCAAAAGAGAAGTATGATGAAAAAACTGTCTGGGAGGCCTAGCCCATGTGGCTCAGTGGTTGATTGTCAACCTATAAACTAGAGGCCCAGTGCACGAATTCGTGCACGGGGGGAGTCTGGCCTGCCCGGCCCCAATCAGGGCAGATCGGGGCTAGGCCTATCGGGAGGAGGAGACAGTGGGAGGTTGGCCAGCCAGCCCACCCCGATCAGGGCCGATCAGGGCTGAGCTAGCTGGGAGGAGGGGCTATGGGTGATTGGCCAGCGGGCCCCACCCCAGAGTGGGTTGCGGGGGCCGATCAGTAGCCAGCGGCCTGGGAGAGGGGCCATGGGTGGTTGGCCAGCCAGCCTGCCCTTGATTGGAGTGGGGGGGCTGACTGGGATGGTAGGGGCCCATTGGGGGTAGGCCAGCTTGGGGGAGGGGGACTGCAGGAGGTTGGCCGCTGGCCCAGCTTCCCAATCGGGCAAGTTCACTGGCCACAGTGGGTGTCATTGTGACCAGTCGTTATGGTCGTTATGGCATTCTGGTTGCTGGCTTTATATATATATTGATAATAAATATTATAATATAAATATTTTGTTTAATATTAATAAAATGTAAATATTAAAGTAAAATAAATAAATGAAATAAGTTTAAAATATACAAAAGTTTGCTCTCCTGACAACTGGACTAAAATGCATACCTTTAATAGGTGTATATATTTTTGGGACACCCTATATCAGGGGTGGGCAACCCCTGGCACGCATGCCAAACATGGCACGCCAGTAACTTTTGCTGGCACGCAAAACCCTCTCTTATAATCTTCCATTTACAATTTTTTTCTTAATATCGACTTTTTTATTTTTCAGATAAATTCAGTGTAGGTGCATCTTAGATAAATAAATAATTTTACATAACA
>NW_005355833.1:2815576-2816833 GCF_000412655.1 Myotis brandtii | reverse complement strand
TTCTTAACATACGTACACCTTAAGAGATATAAAGTAGGTGTAACATGTTCTCAAAAAATTAGGGTTGGCACGCAGAAGAATTTTGAGTCAGAGATTTTGCTGGTTTTGGCATGCACTTACAAAAAGGTTGCCCACCCCTGCCCTATATTAAGATGTATGTATTTGGAAATATTAAAAATAGCTGATCTAAATTTAATGTTTTCTTACTAGAAAGTATTGGTAGGAATTGACAGTCAATAACTTAAATAAACTAACTTCACAGAGAAATGAAAGACAAATTAATAAAATCATATTTTAAAATGAGCAATGAAATATAAAATTCCAACCAACAAACAATACATTCAAAATATGTACTTCCTTCTCATAGAATGGCCAATTAAAGGAGGAAGAGGGTATAAGAAATAACACAAAAGCCAATTAGCATGAAAACTTGCTAAAATTCACTGCTCATGAAAGAAACACAAGTTAAAAACAATTTTCATTTTGCCAGTCAAGTAGATAATATTTTTTAAACAATAAACCTAAAATTGTCATGAGCATAGTTTACTTCCTTAATGAAGGAAGTAACTTTCTTACTTCCCTTATGATCTAGAGATCCTTCATTAGTCTTTCTCTGGCCAGCATAGCTCAGTGGTTGAGCATTGATCTATGAACCAGTAAGTGACTGGTTCGATTACCCATCAGGGCACATGCCAGGATTTCAGGCCCAATCCCCAGTAGGGGGTGTGCAGGAGGCAGCCAATCAATGATTCTCTCTCCCTTCCTCTCTGAAATCAATAGAAACATCATTGATGTTTCTACCTCTCTCTCCCTTCCTCTCTGAAATCAATAAAAAAATATATATATTTTTAAAAGCATTGTTAAATGAATGATTGCATGAATGAACTAAAAGCTTGCAAATATGTAAATTAATTGTGCCTCCAGTAATTTATCTTAAGGAACAGGTAAAAAAAAAATCGTGTAAGCTCTATCCTGGCCCTGGTAGAAGCATGTGCAGGAAGCAACCAATCAATGTGTCTCTCTCACATCGATGTTTCTCTCTCTCTCTTTCTCTCTCTCTCTCTCTCTCTCTCTCTCTCTCTCTCTCCCCTCCCTCCCTCCCTACCTCTCTCTTTCTCCTTCCCTCCCTCCCTCTCTCTAAAAAAATCAATAGAAAATATATCCTCAGGTGAGGCTTAATAAATAAAATAAAATAAAATAAATCTGTTTTGCTTTGTTTTGGCTTTTTTTGGGGGGAGGGGTCGGGGTTTGGGGATA
>NW_005355833.1:2809029-2815551 GCF_000412655.1 Myotis brandtii | reverse complement strand
GGTAATAAAAAAATTCTCTTATTTTCGGGAATACAGAAAGTTTTTATAATAATAAAGGATATAACTTTAACCATATTTTTCTAAATTTCTAAATCTAAAGTTTATCTAAAAGAACATCATACACATTGTAGTTAAACAGTTCCAATTTTCAGAAAACCCCCACATTCTTCTAGTTGGCCCTTACTAAATGGCCTAGTATAAATTTAGATCACATAAGTTTAAGTCCTATTAATTTTATTATATTGGATTTTATCAATCTCTAAAGTAACATAATTACTTTTAATTTACTTAAAATAATTAACATAATTTTAAGTAAATTATAATCTTCAGCAATATTAATATACCTTCATAATTTATCAAATACATATTTTAAAGTATACAATTCAATGATTTTTAGTATATTCACAGTTGTGCAACTATCACCACAATCTAAGTTTAAAACAGTTTCATCACCCCCAAAATAAATCCATTCCCAATTGCCCCTATCCCTCTAGGCAACCACTAATCTATTTTTGTCTCTATGGATTTGCCTATACTATACATTATATATAAATGAAATCATACAATATGTGTTCTTTTGTGACTGGCTTCTTTTACTTAGTATGTTTTTAAGGTCATTTATATTGTAGCATATACATGAGTATTTTACTACCCCCTTTTCCCCCTGTGGTGTCAGTTGTTACTTCTTCCCTTTTATTTCCAATTTTACTTATGAGTCTTTCCAGTCTTTTTCTTCATGAGTCTGGTTAAAGGCTTATTAACCTTGTTTATCTGTTCGAAGAACCAGCTCTTGGTTTCGTTGATCTTTGGTATACATTTTTTAGACTCTATTTTGTTTATTTCTACTCTGACCTTCCTTATACTCACTTTGTAATTTGTTTCTTGTCCTTTTTCTAGATCCTTAGGTGTAAGGTTAGATTGAGATTTTTCTTGTTTCTTGAGGTAGGCCTATATTGCTATGAATTTCCCTCTTAGGACTGCTTTTGCTGTGTCCCATAGGTTTTTGGTAGTTGTGTTTCATTTTCATTTGTCACAAGATATCTTTTCATTTCTTCCTTGACCTTATTGTTAACCCATATATTGTTTTGTTGTCTTTTTGTTTTGTGTTGTTGTTTTTTGCCTTTGATCATATTTTTATTCAAAATTAGCTGTCCAAAGTGATTTGACCGTTATGGAATAAACAAATTTAAGTTTATGCCACAGGCTTCTTTTCTTCTGTGGTGGGTTTCTTTTCTGTGGGCTTCTTTTCAACTGCTGGATTCTTGATAGCTGCAGCCTTTTTCCCCACCACAGGTTTCTTCTGCTTCTTAAGGCCAACAGTCTTCTTTCCTTTCTTCCCTACCACCAGCTTCTTGCCTGGAATCCCCTTCTCACCTGATTTTGGCTTCTAGCACTGCTGCTGCTTTATCCACCCAAAGCCTGTGGTTCTTGGCCTGGCAAAGAATGGTGTTCCAGCGCATGGTTTTTGAATATGGGTTTAGCTTCAACATGATTCTCAGGTTTTTCAGTGAATTCTTCTTCAGGACTCTGCAGTGAATCTTCTTGCGTGGTGCTCAGAGGGCTCTTTGGATCTCTGGACTTTTCAAGATTCTGCTAAGGTCTGAATTGAGCATCTTGTGCATGGGAAAGCTATAGTTACTCTTGAGGGAGGCAGCTTTATACCAAGTGCCATACAGTTCATCTAACTTGTGGAAAGCACTTTCAGTCCAAATGCAGAAAACGGCCCACATCCCTCCAGGAGCAAGTTTCAAAATGTTCAGTTTGCCTACATTAAGCAGAGTAATTCCAGGGATGTTTCTGAAGGCTTTGATGATATCATTGTCCTTATTATAGATGATGCAAGGTCCCTTGTGCTGTATATGATGATGGTTTCTCATTTTGCCCTTGCCAGCTCTCATTCGCTGAGAGGCATAGACCTTTTTTTATATCATTCCAGGCCTTAAGTTTCTTTTAATTTTTTAAAAATATATTTTTATTGATTTTAGAGAGGAAGGGAGAGGGAGAAATAGAAACATCAATGATGAGAGAGACTCATTGATTGGCTGTCTCGTGCACACCCCCTACTGGAGATGGAGCCCACAACCCAGGCATGTGCCCTTGACCGGAATCGAACCTAGGCCCTTCAGTCCGCAAGCTGATGCTCTATGTACTGAGCTAAACCTGCTAGGGTGGCCTTAAGTTTCTTAAGAGGCAAAACAGACTCCTTGTAGCCTTCAACTTTATTTTCAACCACCAAAAGAAGTTCAGGAACTTCTTCAATACGGTGACCTTTAGACATGACCAGTGCTGGTAAGGCCGAGACAGCTAAGGGCAGAGCAGATGGCGTATCGTTTCTGTGTTGTGTTTACTCTGTGGTGCCAACGGTGCCAGGTTTTGGTTGGTGCAAACATGTGGCCCCCATGACACATATTTCCAAAAGCACCCTGGCCAGAATGATGAGTTCCACTACCTCGGACTCTGAGAATTCGAGCCACAGCTCTGCCAGTACCCCACGACTTGCTCTGCCAGTACCCCAGGACTCGGCATTGGTTTGGTGACCTGCCAATTTACTGACAGTATAGGGCTGTCTATTGCTTTTGCACAAGGTGGTGTGAACACAGCTCACAATATCTGGTTGAATGGGAGCCTTGAATACAGAAGGCAAAGTGGCATTTTTGCTAGATGTTTCCCCCTTTTTGGAGTACACAGATATCAGTGGACGAGCACACGCAATGGTGGGGAGAGGAGAAGGCCACATTCCTCTCTACCCAGCGGCTCCCATAGGAAAAGGCAACCCATATGTTGTTTGGCAACATGTCATTTAGCTTCCATTTGTTTGTATGTTTTCCAGTTTTTTTTCTTGTAATTGATTTCTAGTTTCATACTATTGTGGTCAGAAAAAATGCTTGATATGATTTCAATCTTCTTAAATTTATTAAAATTTGTTTTGTGGCCTATCCTAAAAAAAGTTCCATGTATTCTTGAAAAGAATGTATATTCTGCTGCTTTGGGTATAATGCTCTAAAAATACCAATTAAATCTATCTGATCTAATGTGTCATTAAGGCTGCTATATCTTTTTTTATTTTTTTTGTCTTATAGACAGCATATACAGGGTGTCCCAAATATATATAAATGTATATACACTCTAACAGCTGATAGCTCAATTTTGAAAATGAAATGTACAGTATTTTAATAAACACTGCCTTTGTAATTATTCAAAGTGTGTGCCTACATTTTTTTTGGATACCTATATATGGGTCTTGTTTTCTTATCCATTCAGCTACCCTGTCTTGATTGGAGCATTTAATCCATTTACATTTAAAGTGATTATTGATAAGTAGTATTTATTGCCATTTTATTATTTATATATTAATGTTTCTTTATTTCTTTCTTCTTAAAGATGTCCTTTTAACATTTTAGCAGTCCCAGAATGTACACTATGTAACAATGTCATCTAAACTCTCCATATATGTTAGTTGTGACCTAATGATCTACAACTACCAAAATGCAATAACTGATATCTATACTAATAAAAGAGTAATATGCTAATTAGACCAGGAGACCTTCCTGATGTCCTTCTGGACAAAGCCATGGTGGCGGGGCCGAGGCAGAGGCAGTTAGGGGTGATGAGGCCAGAAGGGGAGGGCAGTTGGGGGTGATCAGGCTGGCAGGGGGGGCAGTTGGGGGCAAGCGGACCAGCAGGCAGAGTGGTTAGGGGCGATCAAGCAGGCAGGCAGGGGAGCAGTTAGGAGCCAGTGGTCCAGATTGCAAGAGGGATGTGGGATCGGGCCTAAACTGGCAGTCGGACATCTCTCAAGGGGTCCCAGGTTGGAGAGGGTGCAGGCCGGGCTGAGGGACACCCCCTCCCCCCATGCATGAATTTCGTGCACTGGGTCACTAGTTAGTAATGACCATCAGATATCAAGAAAAGATAATTATCATTTTCAGTATGTTCTGTTTATTTATAGCAAAGAACATTTTTTTCAAATATTTTTGTTTAAAACAACTCAAAATCGTAAGTGCAAGTATTTAATGGACTAACTTATCTAAGACACTTTATCCAGAACTTTTGCCACTACTATGCATGAAATGTAGGCCTGCATAACTAGCAAGCACTTTAGTACTTTACACCTCCCTATTAAATTTTATTTGGTTAAACCAAACCCCAACATTACAAAATGCTATAATGAATTATAGTTAGACTAGATGGACAAGCAGCAAATCATATCTGGAATATCAGCTATCAGACGCTGGACTTCACTATTTAAATACCTCAAGGTAACCACCTTACTCATTTTCAGCTATTGGGGAGGGACAGGTCATAAGTTATAATTCTTAACAAAGGTTTTTAATGCTATACTCCCGAGGATGCTCTGTAGGTGTGCACACGGGGTAAGTGTCACAGGCCGATGTCTGCAATCCACATGTTCTCCATGTTTTACCACAGGGGTTAAACTTTTTTTCTGTAAATATTTTCGGCTTTGCAGGCCATACTGTCACTGTGGCAACTACCTAACTCGGATGTTATAACAAGGAAAAGCAGCCATGGACAATACATAAAGGAATGAGTATGGCTATGTTCCAATAAAACTTTGTTTATGAACAATGAAATTGGAATTTCATACTTTTCACATTTCACTAAAGATCACATTTCACATTCACCCTTAAAAATGTCAAAACCCGAAGGACTTGTATGCATGCATATGAGCATGACCAATGGACATAAGACACTGGGGGGTAGGGGAGGCCAGGGGATTGTCAAGGGCGGGGGGAAAAAAGGACACATATGTAATACCCTTTGTAATACTTTAAGCAATAAAAAAATTTAAAAAAAATGTCAAACCATCCTTAGCTAGCCAGCCATACCAAAACAGGCCGCCTTGGCCCGGCTGCATTTCACGCACCCTGCTTTACCCCATGCGCAGTGACTCTCCGGCAGCAGGGGGCCGCGTTAACATCAAGGACCGTCTCCGCCGGGGGAAGGAGGTCCATGTGCCCCATGTGCCCCGCCGGTGCATCCTGGGTCAAGTCTGGGACCCAGGTCACTGCGTGGCCAGGCCAGCCTCGCAGCGTGCAGGAAGGGGAGGAGGGACACACCTCAGCCTCGGAGGCCAGGACCCTGGATAGTGAAGTTTGGGAGGAATGTGGGACCAAGGAAAGAAGAGCCGGAATTCCGGCGGGACCCCGAAGGTTCCCCTGGGAGTATCCTGCAACCTCAGGCCGGTCACTCACTTGGATACGCCGGCACAAACGAAGGCCATGTCAACAGCGCAACTAGAAGGACTAAGGACTTCATGGGCATCTTCCGCAGCACTCCGCCATGCGACGGGAACGTCCTGGGCCACCAGGCCGGGTACTTCAGGGCCAAAGGGCAGGGTGTAGGCGGCCGACGGTCCTAACTCAGGGCCCTGGACGCCCCGCAACGGTTGTTTGCAGCGCGCAAGCGCAGCTGCAGCCAGTGTGAGGCGGACACGAGCGTCTGGGCCCACCCCCTCTTGGCCACGTGACCATGCCACGCCCTGGCTGCCCTGGCTGCCCTGGTGCGCATGCTCTCTGCCTGCGAAGCTTTGCCTGGGCCCGCCCCCTCCTGGGCCACGTGACCATGCCACGCCCTGGCTGCCCTGATGCGCATGCTCTCTCTGCCTGCGAAGCTTTGCGACTGTGAGAGCCTCGGAAAGTGTCGACGCCCCGGCAGGTGCTCTCGCGGATTGGGGGGCCAGCTCGGCCCATCGGGGAAGCTGACATGTAACAGCCCCTAAAGCACGTCCCAGCCGCAAGGAACTGTAGGAAGAGACAAGTACCTGGCCACTGCAACAACATAAAGGTGTTATAATGAGGAAGTGTTAGGCACTGCGGAGTGCACCTCTGTGTGCCCCCCTCTCCAAAAGGGTTTGAGGAGGTTGTCTAGTTGGAAGAAAGCTTGGAGCTCCCCAAGAACTGAAAATAGATCACTCCAAGGGGCGGGGGCAGTTGCTGGAGGTGGGGTAGGCAGAGGCATTAAAGCCGCTTTAAGGGGCTTGGGTTTTGTTTTACTTTTTCAAAAGATTACATTCCTTTTTTTCCCTTTCTTTCTGGTTTTTTTTTTTCTTTTTCTTTCAAAAGACAAACCTATAGCTATGGAGAATAGATCGATGGTTGTCAGGGGGTCAGGGGTTAAGGATGGGGGAGGGCGTGATTATAAAGGAAGAGCATGAAGGAGTTTTTTGAGACTGATGGATAGTTGTGGTGGGCACAGAATCTAAGTAAACATGTCATAAAATCCATGGAACGGTACACAATAAAGAATCAATTTTACTGTGAGATAATTTCTTAAAATTCACCTCTAACTGCTGCCTCAGGAAGCAAGGAGCTTAGATTTTATTCTGAGGCATTGGGGACATACTGCAAGGTTTTGAGCTGGCAACTGTGTAATTAGATTTGCATTTCAGAAAGCTCACTTCACGTAGCCAGTGGTTGGCAAACTGCGGCTCTCGAGCCACATGCGGCTCTTTGGCCCCTTGAGTGTGGCTCTTCCACAAAATACCACTTACAGTGCGATTGA
>NW_005355833.1:2788154-2808740 GCF_000412655.1 Myotis brandtii | reverse complement strand
CAAATTGAACATAATTAAAGCATAGTGATTAATCACAAAAACAATATGTAATTATATATGTGTTTTCCGATGGTCTTAGGTGACTCCTGTTAAAGGGTCGTTCGACCCCCAAAGGGGTCTCGATGCACAGGTTGAGAACCGCTGGGTTAGAGGAAAGCCAGACTAGAGGCAGGGAGCCACATTAGAAAGCTGTTCCAGGAATATAGGCACGGGTTAATAGAGGCCTGGCTCTTGGTGGCAGAGGGCATGGGGCATGTGGACAGATTTGACAGACATTTACAGCTAGGACCAACAAAAAGGGGAAATTGAATGTGAGGAAATAGGAAGAAGAAGATAATGCTCATATTTCTGGCTTGGGTACCTCTTCATGTGGTGTGAGGTGGGTAATACAGGAGAGGAAGGGATGGAGAAGGATACATTTAGCTTTACGTTGTTCTATTGAGATGGGCTGTGGTAGGGAAGCAAGTCTGTGTATGTGTGAGCACCCGGGTGTTTACTGGAATCGTTATACTTAGTCTTCAGATGTCCTTGCTTAAAGGACACTGCAGATGCATGTCTTCTCAAGGATGCTTACCCTAATGATAGTATTTAATATTTAATTTTAGTTCAAGCTGCTGTTACAATAAAAGCCTGAGGAGGCAGGAGAATGGGCTGTTTGGTTTCTCTAGCCAACCAGTCCCTTAGCCCTCTCTTTCACAGAAACGTGTGTCAGAGTAATCATTCATTCGTCACTCAGGGTCTGCTGGCCTGGCTGTGACCTACTGGAGTGGCCTGTACAGGAGCACATGGATGTAGGGCCCTGGAAGGAGCTGAAATGGAGAAGGAGATTTAGGAGGCATCCGCATCTTGAAGTGGGGATGTATGAGATTGCCTGAGGAGAGTTTTTAGAAAGAAAAGGTCATTAGACAGATCCCTGGGTAGGCTAGAAAGGGGAGGATAGAC
Source organism: Myotis brandtii (assembly GCF_000412655.1). Classification (NCBI taxonomy): domain Eukaryota; kingdom Metazoa; phylum Chordata; class Mammalia; order Chiroptera; family Vespertilionidae; genus Myotis; species Myotis brandtii. The sequence goes on along the minus strand of NW_005355833.1, from coordinate 2,807,798 downwards.
CTGCAAAGGAGTTAAAAGTGGGAAGTGGAAAACCAGAAGAAAATAGAAGCTTCATGGAAGAGGAGGAATACATAACTATCAAATGCTTCTGAGAAGTCAAACAAGAGGACTTAGATTTAGAAACAGTTTTAGTGGAGTAAACCACTTCACTAAAGAAAGAAGCCAGACCACAGTGAGTCGAGGAATAAGTAAGAGGTTAGGAAATGGTGATAGCTAGTTCAGACAATGTTTTCATGGCTGGTGTAGGAATCTTTAATATGCTGCACCAGGGCTTAATCCAAATATAGCAGTCTTCTAGAATCAAGCAGTTACACTATTTGGAAAGCAGCCTGGAACATGTAACAAAAGACTAACATAGTATAAATACTATGATATAAATGATGTAATATAAAGTAAGGGGGGGGGATATGTCCTAAGACACACTTTGTAGTAGATAATATTTGAGGTATTAACTAAGGTTCTACCCTCCTTGAGCTTCCTTGTCCCTTATCTTTCATTCCACCACTGAGATATTAGTGATCACCTTAATGTACTTGCCTCAGGGAAAAATAGATAGAATCCTGAACAGAGACATTAAAAGAGGTACTGGATTGAAAAAAAAATCATGGTGGGGTTAAAAGTCAAAGCACTTTTGCCCAACTGGTGTGGCTCAGTGGTTGAGCATCAACCCATGCATCAAGGGGTCACTGGTTCCATTCACAGTCAGAGTACATGCCTGGGTTGCAGGCTCAATCCCCATAGGGGTTGTGCAGGAGGCAGCTGATCTGTTTCTCTCTCATTAATGTTTCTATTTCTCCCTCTCCCTTCCTCTCTCTCTCAAATCAATAAAAACCTGTATATTTTTTTAAAAGTCAAAGCCCTTTTGTAAGTTAAAAAGTATTTTTGTGTTTTGTTTGTGTTTTTAGTGGACATGCTTGGCTTTGAGTATCAAAAGCCAAGGAACTTGTAGGACAGGAGAGCATAAACCATAGGTCAAGGGCAGAATCAGGATGATGTAAGGTCTGCTTCCCTGATTCAGGGTAAAGTTTCTGGGAGCAGAAAAGGAGGATTGTAGTTTGCATACAGACCCCCTGACAGGTTTGGGGGGCGTGCAGAACCTTCCTGTATTTGCATTTCATTTTCAGGATAGAATTCAGGGGAAACTTCAAGTTTCTCAGATATGCTGCACTTCCCGTATGGGCGCAGAACAATTGTGCAGCTATGGCTGACTCAGTTAAGTGGACAGGTCAGGTGGACAGCTCAGGGGAGCATTCTAGTGTTCCTGAGCCTCAGGGGGAGCTCAGAAATGCTGAGAGAGTACCTCTGAACTCAGACATGCCTGTGGCTTGTAAGAGAAGGAGACAGAGTGTATGGACCTGGCACATAGTAAGTACTGAGTAAATATTAGCTTCAGTGTGGGCTGGACCTAGTAACTTGATTCTACTGAACAAAATACAACAAAAGTGACAGGATGGCCCTAACCGGTTTGGCTCAGTGGATAGAGCATCGGCCTGCGGACTCAAGGGTCCCAGGTTCGATTCTGGTCAGGGGCATGTGCCTTGGTTGCGGGCATCTCCCAGTAGGGGGCGTGCGGGAGGCAGTTGATCGATGTTTCTCTCTCATCGATGTTTCTAACTCTCTATCCCTCTCCCTTCCTCTCTGTAGAAAATCAGTGAAATGTATTTTAAAAAAAGTGACAGGATGTCACTTCTGAGATTGGGACACAAAGCCCTGTGGCTTCCATCTTGGGCACCTTCTCTTAATCTCTTGCTGATTCATTGTGAGTGATGCCAGCTGCCATGTGAGGTACCCAGGTAAGCCATGCCCAGATTCCTGACCAAAAACTGTAAGATAAATGCTTATTGTTTTAACCCACTTAGTTTGAGAGTAATGTGTAACACAGCAACAGAGAATGATAAATGGTGTTACACACAGCCCACGATCATTGTCCAGGTGAGCCAGCTGCAGTACCTGTTGCTGACGATGCTGCCATTGGCGCTACAACCACCATGACATTGCAGGATACCAGACACCTGCTTCTTTTGTTGCCCCACCACAGCCAGAGTCCAGGACCACTTGTTCAGTGGCTTCCAGCATGCCTGCTGCTACTGCTATCTCTGGAATAACATGGGAACCCAGGGGCCCACTCTTGTCCACAGTTACTGCTGTCTGTAAGTAAGCCAGAGATGGAGGGGGGGACTTAATACAAACAAAATATGCCTTCTCCTGCCTTCTATCTCTCATTGTCAAAAACCTAACTGGAAGCTACCTTGCAAAGGGTCTGATAAATATATTTTATATACTTTTGGCCCCTTATTATAACCAAGAAGAGTATAGGAAGGTAGAAATGTAGCCGAGTGCAGACAAACAAATGAAAACTCTCTCTACTCTCTCTCACTCTCTCTCTCTCTCTCTCTCTCTCTCACACACACACACACTTAATAATGGAGTGCTACTAAGCAGCTCATCAGCCTTGGGACCACTATGATATCCTGTGGGCTAATGAGATGATCATGATCTCTGCTTACCAAACAAATCCGTAGAGTTACATCAACACTAAGGCAAGATGGTGTTCAACAGTTGCTTCCAGGTGAAAGCAAGTTGCTTCTGGTACGTTTTATCTATAAACATAGATGAGGGGAAGCATTTGCTCAGGCAATGGCTCCATCCCAGGGCCTCTGTTGATATGTTCCTCAAAAGAGACCACACCTGGAAAAGCACTTTTTGTCCATGCAGGTTTTCTATAGATGACCACTGGTCCCTTTGGGTAAGGCAGTTGGATACATTACCTGATTGCGTTTATAATCCTCAGTCATTCTTCAAGATCCATTCATCTTCATCCTCAACCAAGCTGGCAGGTTAAATGCATCTTTCAAATGTTTGATGGTGACCCTTACTATGGTCATTAGCCAAGGGATTTATATAACTTCCATTTTTGATTTGGTGAAGGGAGGATAAAGTTCTATGGGTTTCCACTTAGTCTTTTCTATCATAATCACTCTTGTTGTAAAAGCCTGGAAACCAATGTGAACAGTAGATCTCTTTCTACTGTACACTTAAGATTTGGGGAAACAACCACAGGAATGGTTTAGGGTCCCAATAAACTCACTGTAAGGTGGACTCAGGTTACAATTTCTTTGATCACCTCACTGCTGTATAGAGTCCCACTCCTACCAGTGAACTGCAGTGGCATTTCAGGTCTCTATGAGTTACTGTAATTCACAGCTAGGGTTCAGTCATCTCAGAGGACTGAATTTTCTTTTTGTCCATGCAGATCTTCTATAGATGACCACTGGTTCCTTTGGGTATGGCTAGGAGTAAGAGTCACAATATATACTTGTGATGTTGTTAATGTTTACTCCTCAAGGGTTTTCAGCTTTCCCTTCATTTAGGAGACTCTGGGTTTGTGAATGGACTCAGGTCTGGGAATTGAGCGAGGGGCTGTAAGTGAGAGGTTCAAATAAGATGTCTGTCTGTTAAGCCCAGAAGTAGGATTGTTTTTGCTTGTTTATGTAAATCAGATCAGACCTTAGTGACTGTCATGGACCATCAAAATGGACATGGTGAAATAGCCAAGGTATAGCCTTACTGTGGAATTCTAGTTCAGAAGAATGAGTTTTAACTCTATGTATTCTATGATCTATGTACTAACATAGAAAAATCTCCAAAATATGGTATTGAGTTAAAAGAAAGAGTGCAAAAACCCTACACATATCCATTTATGTGAAAATACAGCACAGTTATATATTTACATGAATCATTCTGGGTGGAAACACAGCCAGCAGATAACAGTGCTTGCTGAGAAGAGAATGAGATTGGGGGCAGAATGGGAAATTTTGAAGGGAGAGTTTTAATTTTGACTGAAAATATTTTCCTTCTCCCTTAAACTTTTCCAAACAAGATTATACTGTATATTATACATTGTTCATTTAATTAAAAATAAAACAATTACATTTTACAAAATCTAGAAACTTGAAAAGGGGGGACAGTAATAGAAATAATATATATCTTATGTTTCATGCTTTCTATTACTGAAATATTTTTCAAGTGGCTAATTCACTACCAAAAATATATGTTTAGCCTGCATCTCTGCTTTACTTCTGAACTCTGTAGATTGTGCAATACCTAATCACACAGCATCATTTAATATAACTTTTTTTCTCAGGGATATAGTAGTTCTTGTGCTTCTCTATTTAACACAGTACCTTGTTGGTGTTCAGTAAAGACTTGCTCAACAATTAACATTTCATAATCTTCCAACCTAAAGAAAAAGAGTTATTCCCCCCTCCTGACCTCCCAGGCCTATCAAAATCCTGTTGTGTTTCAAGGCTCAAATACCACATTTGCTAGGAATCCACTCCTCCCTAACCTCTCCACTTAGAATATATTATGTCTTCTGGATCTCATATTATTTCCATAATGCTATCTTATAGCCATTATTTCATTTAATTACTGAATTTTACCTTTTAACAAGTCAATCTTTTTTAGACCAAGGTCATTGAGGTCCAGGAACCAGATCTAAGTTATTTCTGTAGTGCACCCTCTCCAACACAGCCAAAATCTTGGATTGACCAAGGTGCTCAATAAATGCATGTTTGAGTTCAATTGAAATTAAAACGTTGGGAATTTTATATAGGCTTACTGAGTCCTAAAAAGACCTAAGAATAGTAAGACAACTACAGAGGCAACTTCCAGCACAATGTTTAGTCTTAAGAAGAAACTCCTCAGCTCTAAGTGTCTGTGACTCTGTTATTTAATCCCGGTGAAACGAATGGCATGTGGTCACTTCATCTCTTCTTTCCTCTATACACTTCTGCAAGTAATTCTGGACAATAAGTTCCTACTTGTAGAATTGCTCTATCAAATAAATTGCACCAATTTCTATACCCACCAATAGTATGGTGACTTACTAATATTGGCTGTCATCACCTTTGAGGATAGACCATGTTAAATATGGTATCATGTTGTTTTAGTCTGCTCACTTTTTTTTCAGTGAGGCAAAAGGTTCTGCCTACTCTCTCTGTCCCCACCTCAAACTTTCCCTATATTCATTCCTTTTAATGTATATGTTTACCTGCTTCATATTCTTTCTCCCAATGGGTTTGAATTAAGAGGCTATGAGATATATTTGTCCTTTGGGGGAAATAACATGTTTGGGAATTCTTGCCTTTATCACCATAGCTCACTTGCCATTGCTCCCACTATTTTCTTGGGACCAATACACAGGATAGCTCTGACCATAGAAGTTTTCAGATGTCATGTCTCAAATGCCACTTTCTAACAGCACTTGTGGCAGTGCCTTGAAAAACAGTTTAAATTCTGTATTTATTAACTGAATGAACAAATAAACAAATCCACCCATCTCCCTTTCCATCCATCCACTCCCATCATTCTAAAAGTTACCATAACACTTAACAGCGCCGGAGCACTTGTGGCTTTGTCTGAGAAAGGCTTCAGCCGCCTGGGGGCAGCAGAGCCTCACCAATCTCTCTAGCTGTGCGGCTAGGAACTGGATTCTGATTTTGTTGTGGAGTGTGTTTTGCTGTTGTGTGTTTTGTTTGGTGCATTTTAAATGCACCAAATAGGATGTACTAATATTCAAAATGATTCAATAATAACAGTTTGTTCAATAAGTGAGATTTTCTCCACTGCAGGCTGTCTAGAGGATTGTTGTACATCTAGTCTTTCTCTGGCTGTTAAAGCCACTCCACATGCAGCTCATTGCAGACAGACCTGGGCTGAAATCATTTTGTAAAATGAGACCTGGGGGCACATAGAAGAGGCAGGCTGAGCCTTGGAAGTGCCCTCTTTCAACAGGTTCTGCCCCACTTCAGGTAGACAAAATGCATTTTTTTAATTCACTATATAGGACTCTGAATTGGCTCCGTGGGGTTTGTTTTCCCATGAGCTGTTTTTGTTTTGTTTTAATAAGTAGATGGCAAAGAAATCCTGGAATGGCGGTGGGAATAGTTGGAAAGTGGTTGCAAGCATATGAACCTCCGAGTGGTTTTAGTTCTGTCCAGGAAAACCCTCCCTCTTTCCTTTCGCTCTACCAAAGTCAGTGTGCAGCTTTATGAAAGTGCGAATGTAGCTGGTGACTTACAGAGATGTCAGAACCATGATTTATTGCTCTGTGTATCCATCCACCTAGGAAGGTCCTGGAATTCTAAAGGATTCCTCAATATAAATTTAATTTGAATTCACTTAACCTTTGAAAAATGGAATATGTCCCCACTATGAAGAAAGATTCTTAAGGACAGGGACCATGTCTTTTTGTGTTTGTGTCCCAGGGGCTTTTCACAGTGCCTGAAAGAATGTGGGCTCTGGAAGTGTTGTCAAATAACATGCCACACTTTCTTGTGATGCCACCAAATCAAATAGAAGGTGAGAAGGACCTTAATCTCTTGGGATCTCATTTTCCTTATCCCTCAAATAATAACCCTTTAATTTGAATACTGGATTTAGTCTAAACCTTACAGATTCTATATTTCCTTTTATACTGGACGGGTCAGCTAAACAGATATTAACATCCACCTTCCTTAGATGAGAAAACTGAGGCTCAGCCCAAAAGGTTTGGCCAGGTCCTGCAGCCACACCCTGAGGCAATAAGACTGCAAAACCCAGGTCTTTTGCCTCTAAGTATCACATGCTTTTCACTCCAGCTCTCTGGATTATACGAGATCATTGGACTTGTCAGTCCCTTGAAACCATTTTTCTAGCTCCAGCAGTGGTTCTCAGTCCTTACAGCACATTAGAATTAGTGCAGAGCTTTAAAAACAAATAACCACTAATCAAAACTGTGTAGTATTGGCAGAGAGATAGACACATAGCTCAATAGAACAGAATAGAAAATCCAGAAATAGACCTAGATATAAGTGCCCAGCTGATTTTTTACAAAATGCAAAAGCAATTCAATAGAAAAAGGATACTCTTTTAACGAAATAGTGCTCGAGCAATTGAACATCCATAGGTTAAAAAAACAACAACACTAGAAACCTCACCTCACCCCTTGTACAAAAATTAACTCAAAATGGATCACAGATATCTATATATATAAAAGGCTAAGCGACCATCGACTGACCGGTTGGTAGGTATGACGTGCACTGACCACCAGGGGGTAGATGCTCAATGCAAGAGCTGACGAGCTGCGGTGACTCAGCAGTGGCAGTTCTCGGGTGATGCACCTTGGAACTAGAGAGGAGGGAGCCCGATCCCCACAAGCCTGGCCAAGGGACCCCACCTGCCAGAGGGACCCTGCTCACTCTGCAGATGCCCTTTGAGCACCACCCCAGGTGTGGCCGGCCAGGGAGGGACCATGGGAGGTTGGCTCCAGGGTGTGTCTGGTCCATCTCGCCCAGTTCTGCCCCACCAGCCACCTTCTAATTAATTTCTTTTCAATGTGCACAAATCTGTGCACCGGGCCTCTAGTAAGTCTATAAAACTTTAAGAAAAAATAGGAGAAAAACTTCAGGACCTAGGACTGAGTAAAAAGTTCTTAGACTTGACACCAAAAACTATACAAAAAAAATTGATTAATTTGACTTCATCAAAATTAATAACATTTGCTTTAAGAAAGACCCTGTTAAGAAATTGAAAAGACAAGCTACAGTCTTAGAGAAAATATCTGCAAACCACAAATCTGACAAAGGACTAGTATGTAGAATATGTAGAGTCCTCAAAACTCCACAGTGAAAGACAAAAATCAATTAGAAAATAGGCACAAGTACAAACAGAAACTTTGCCCAAGAGAATAGACAGATGGCAAATCATGCACATGAAAAGATGTTGAACCTCATTAGCCATTAGGGAATTGCAGATTAAAATCACCACGAGATGCCACTACACACATATCTGAATGACCAAAATGAAAATAGTGACACCAAATGCTGCAGAGGATGCAGAGAAACAGCATCACTCACAAACTGCTGGTGGGATATAGAATGGTGTGGTCATTCTGGAAGACAGTTTGTCATTTTCTTATAAAACTAAACATGAAACAACTGTATGACTCAATAATTGCAATGTTGGGTACTTATCCAAGAGAATTGAAAATGTGTTTTATAGAAAATCTGGACATAAATGTTCATAACAACTTTATTAATAATAACAAAAACATTGGAAACAACTCAGCTGTCACTCCGTGGATAAGTGGTTAAGCAAGCTGTGGTACATCCATGCCATGAAATACTTACTCCTCAGCAATAAAAAAGAATGAACTATGAATACATGCAACAACTTGGATGAACCTCCAAGAAATTATGCTAAGTGAAAAAAAACAATCCCACTTGGTCATGGTGTATAGTCCTTTTTAATATACTGTTAACTTGGGTTTGCTCATATGTTATTGAAAGTTTTATATCTATATTTATATATTGGTCCATAGTTTTTTGTACAGTGATATCTTTGTCTGGAGTTGGTATCAAGGTAGTGCTAGCTTTATAGAATGAGTTAAAAAATGTTTCTTCCCCTTCTATTTTTTTAGAAGAGTTTGAGAAGAATGGGTATTCTTCTTTAGTGTTTCATAGAATCCACCAGTGAAACCACTTTGTCTCTATGAATCTGTCTCTATTTTGCTTGTTAGTTCAGTTTGTTCATTAGATTCCACATATGAGTAAAATCACATACTGGTAGTACTTGTCTTTCTCTAACTGGCTTATTTCACTTAGCATCCATGCTGTCAAAAAAGGTAAAATTGCCTTCTTTTTTCAGCCAAGTAATATTCCATTGCGTAAATGTACCATAGCTGTTTTATCCACTTATCTACTAATGAACATTTGGGCTGCTTCCAAATCTTGGCTACTGTAAATAATGCTGCAAGTTTCTTAAGTTGTAAATTTAGGCTGTAGATTTGAGATCTTATTTTTAATGTAAGCATAGGTTTTTCCTCTTAGCACTGCTTTTACTGCAACTCATACATTTTGGTATGTTGTGTTTTCATTTTCATTTGTCTCTAAATATTTTGTAATTTCCCTTGTGATTTGTTTCTCTGACCCATTGGTTGTTTAAGGGTATGTTTAATTCCCACATATTTTTTTATGTTTCAGTTTTCCTTTTATTACCTAGGTATGTGTTTTTCATTGAATTTGGAAAGTACACTTTGAATGCTTTCCATCTTTTTAAACTTATTGAGATTTTTCTGTGTCCTGATATCTATGGCCTGTCCTGGAGAATGTTTCTTGTGCACCTGAGTGGAATGTGTATTCTGCTATTGTTAGTAGAATGTCCTATATATGTATGTTATATAAGCTTAGTTGTTTTATAGTCCTGTTACATTATTATTATTATTATTATTATTATTCTATTTCCTATTGATCTTCTGTTTACATGTTCTACTCATTATTCAAAGTGAGGTATTGAAGTCTCCAACTATTATTGTAGCACAGTCTATTTCTCCCTTATATTCTGTCAGTGTTTGCTTCATATATTTTGGGACTCTGTCATTTGGTGTGTACTAGCATATGTTTATAATTGTTATAAATTCTTGATTAATTGACCCTTTTACTAATATGTAATGTTCTTCTTTTTCTCCTTTTAAAAGTTTTGGCTTTAAGTCTATTTTTATTTTATTTTAGTATAGTCACTCCATTTCTCTTTGGATTACTGTTTGCATGGAATATCTTTTTTACATTCTTTCACTTTCAACCCATGCATGTCCTTAGATCTAAAATGACTCTTTTGCAGACAACATGTAGTTGGATCATTTTTTAAAATCTATTCTGCCAATCTCTGCCTTTTGTTGGACAGTTTAATCCATTTACATTTAAAGTAACTACTGATAAGGAAGGACTTACTTCTGCCATTTGCTGTTTGTTTCCTGTATGTCTTATTCCTTTATCCCTCATTTTCTTCCTTATTGCCTTCTTTTGTGATTAATTTTTCTGTAATGTACCATTTGATTCCCTCTCATTTCCTTTTGTGTACAATTTTTAGATATTTTCTTAATAGTTACCATGGGATTACAATTAACCCTAAATTTGTAGAAATCTAGTTTGAATTGAGTCCAGCTTAATTTCAATAGCAAACAAAACTCTGCTCCTGTACAGCTCCATTTCCCCCTTTAGGTTGCTATTTTCACAAGTTACACCTCTATACATTGTGCATGCATCTATAGATTTATAATGATTGCTTTTACCTTTGTCTTTTAATCATGTAGGATATAAAAAGTGGAGTTAGAAACCAAAAATACAGCAATGCTAGCTTTTACATTTACCCATGTAGTTACCTTTACTGGAGATCTATATTTTTTCATAAGGCTTTGAGCACTGCCCACTGTCCTTTGATTTCAACCTGTTAACATAAGAAATGTCTAAACCTGTAGAGAATTTTATGAGTTTATTTGAGCCAAACTGACACCATTTGGGGGGAACAAAGTCTCAAATGCTCTGGAGAATAACAGTTTTGCAGCTTTTTTATGCATTTGAAATTAAGGAGGGAACTAAGGAAGATTACATAGATGTGGGAGAAAGTAAGGGGGAATTGGATTACAGCAGCAATTTTCTATTGGTATGCTTCAAGAGACACACCAGTGTGCTGCAAGAATTTTTAAAACATGCAATACTTGACTATTTAGTCAGGAGCAATGAACTCTTTTCCTTTAGGTTGTCAGATAAAAAAAATGGTAATAGCTGTCTGGTGTGAATGAATCAAAATTTTATCTATTTTTTTTCAGATCAGTAAAAAAATTATTTTTTGGAGGGTATGGTAAAGCAGGACATCTCCCTGCAGCGACCCTCAGGAGCCCCAGAGAAACTGATAAACTTAGTCACTCTTTTCCTGATTCTCTTGCGTTTCTCAGGGAAGTTGAATCATAAAGTTTCCCTTTGTGAGAGATAGACCATGTTCATGGATTGAAAAATTCAACATTGTGTTCATGTCAGTCCTTTCCAAGAGAGCCCAAAAGCAAACTCACACATATGCTGTCACCTGACACTAAAAACAAAAACAAAAACCAAGGAGTTCCTGTAATACTGATTTAGTATTTCTTAATTTGGATATGGATTACATGGAAGTGTTGTGTTTATAAAAATTTAATAAGCTGTACACTTATTAAATTAAATATGTACTTTTGTTTTTATATATTATACCTCAAGAGTTTATTTTTAATCCCTTTTTAAGAATTCAAATGATGTTTTCCAAAATTAGACTGCTACTGTTCAAAGCAATTCTCCTTAATTCTCTATACTTTTAATACTCTCCATTAGTTCTTTGGTTGCTTTCACAATGTACTAAGTTGATTGACAGGCATTGTTATTGGGTGGGAACAGAAGTGCCATCTTGGTGATTTACCCTTGATCTCTGGATAGTTGCTCTTCAGTCTCTTAATAATTGTTGGATCACTTGTTGGATCCCATAAGTATGTCCTGACCCCCTTCATTCACCTAGCCCATATGGAAACTTCCAAAAATGCCACTTCTTTTAGAACCACTAACAGCTTCTGCTAATTGAGTGGTGTCTAGAGAGAGACAGATGTAGGTCTTGGAAGACCCAGGAAGTGAGAAATAGCTTAGGGAAGAAGGAAAAGCATTCTTTATATTCCACGTTTAAAATAGAGCAATATGAATAGGTACAAATATATCATTTTAATTCTTCAAGTAACATATTATCTTTATCTGATAAGTGATTTTAATGTGTTACCTAATGGAAACCTTTGCCAAAAATACAGTAGGATAGGTCAGCTCTCTCTCTCTCTTTTTAATCCCTGTACTTGGGATGTATGGAGAGAACCTAACTGACAACATGCTCCATTGTTCTTAAAAGAAAGAAAAACTAAATTCTGCCTTAAAAAAACAAAACAAAAAGTAACAAAAGTATATCCTAAAAAATTCAAATGAAGCACTCTTACCCACTCCCAAGCATTAACCATTCTTAACAGTTTGCTGTGAATATAGTATTTCCTGAATTATTTATGAGCACACATGTGCGTGTGTATTCAGATTGCTTTTTTTACATTTATTTTACAAAATGAAATTGCATTGTGCATGCTGCTCTGCAACTTACTGTCTTCTCCCCAATAGACCCCAGAGTGACTTTCAAGTCAGTGCATGTAAATCAACCTCCTTCTTGCTCCTGGCTGCATAGTATTCACACTGTGGATCTACAATAATGTTTTTAACTCTATTCTTAGACATGTCAACTTTTCACTTTCACAAATATTATAAATATTTAGTAATGAGCTTTTCTTGTACATATATTTTTGTATATGTTCCAATATTTCAGTGCACCAAATTCTTACAAATGGCCTTGTTGAGTCAGAGGACATCGTATTTAAAATTTTGTATAGAGGGCCAAATTTCCCTGTAAAACATTTGTACAGTTGTCACCCATTATCCAGGGTTTAGCTTTCTGCAGTTTCAGTTACCCATGGTCAACCAAAGTCTGAAAATATTAAATGGAAAATTCCAGAAATAAACAGTTCATAAGTTTCAAATTGCACTCTTCTGAGTAGCATGATGAAATTCCTCACTGTCCTGTTCTGCTGTGCCCAAGACATGAACCATCCTTTTGTACAGCGTTTTCACACTGTGTACACTACCCGCCCATTAGTCACTTAGTAGCTGTCTCCGTTATCAGATCAATTGTCATCGTATCGAAGTGCTTGTGTTCCGGTAACCCTTATAATAGACTAACACTATGTCACAATGCCTACATTATTCGCATCACTTCATCTCATTACGGAGGCATCGTATCATCTCACATCATTATAAGAAGAAGGGTGAGTACAGAGGGAGAGAGAGACCACATTCATGTAACTTGTATTACAGTACTAGAGGTCTGATGCACGAAATTTGTGCAAGACTGGCCTTCCTTCCCTCCAGCCATGGGGACCCAGGCTTTTCTCGCAGAGGGAGGCCCCGCCCCCACCCCCCGCACCCCGCAGCCTGCCAGTTGGTGGCCTGGGCCTCCCCCTTTGGGGCAATCATGGATTCCCCCAATTGATTGCCCTGCCAGCTGGTGACCTGGGCCTCCCTCTGCGGGGTGATCATGGGGCAATGGTCGGGCCCCGACCAATCGCATCACACCCGCCTTGGCTGGCCTGGCGCCAGTGAGTGTCATAGTGTGATCCCGGATGGTCATCTGGATGGTCGTTCTGCTGTTCAGCCGTTCAGTCGATTTGCATATTATGCTTTTATTATATAGGATATTGTTATAATTGTTCTATTAGTTATTGTTAATCTCTTACTCTACCTAATTTATGAATTAACTTTATCATAGGTATGTATGCATAGGGAAAAACAGTATATGTAGGGTTTGGTACTATCTGCTGTTTCAGGCATCCATGGAGGCCTTGAAATGTATGCCCTGTGGATAACAGGGGACTACTATACTAAATTCCCTTCCCACAAACAGATATAAGTGTTCAAAACATGGCCTTGGGGTGGGGCTTTCTTTTTCGGCTCTCCATTTCATACAGCTGATCCATTTTTAATCATTCATGAATTACAATGGCCTTTGTTCTGACTGACCTTGCAGTTTAAATTGCAAGGTGCTACAAAGGGCCAAGTTTTACGTGGTCAGTTAATGAAGTTTCTGTAACTTATTTATTCTTTTAACATGTTGATGATTATCTTTCAGGTCTAGAAGTCTTTTATTGCTTTTTAAATAACAACAGGCAAAGATGTTCATCAAACTTGATCACAAACGACTTTATTTCAAGGCTTGGTTACTGCTATAAGTCATTATTTATGGATTCCCCAGATCATGCCATTGGTTGGAAGGCAACATATGATGCATGAAAAACAACATAATTCTCTTTTACTACTATCTGTTTCAGCACAAAACCTCCACAATGCAATAGCTTGGTTGTCGGTAACATTGTGTATTGATTTTTTAGTTATTTAACTTACAGGGGGTACAGCTCTAGCTGGACCATATATTCTCCAAACCTTTTATTTAATTATATATCCCTCAACTGTCTTGGATACTTCACATTTCAGCCCTGGAATGCCAAACTTAGGACTTCATGAATTTACATCACCTTCAGAAGCATAAGAGATCTGGTTGTCTCATCCTGAGTAATAAGTAACAGAGTAAACCACTGAGCCTTTGCATGTAGAATGTAGCTTTGTTTCTTTATGATATATGTAAAATAATCAAAATCAGATCAAAACTATCTTAGAAACTATAAATGTAAGTTATACTTGTAAAATATGGTGGGGAATGTTTTTTAATATATATTGTAAAAATGTTTTTTTAATGTTAGGCATGTAGTTGGTTATATACACTTTTTGAATACTTCAACTTACAGAGTAGTTTATTCAAATTTGGTATAATTAGAATGCCATTCAGAGAAACCTTCTTTCAATTTTCTGTACCACATGAAAGAACCATCACTAAAGTGGATGGATCCAGGATGCTTCTAAAAATATTACTATAATGCATTGGATTTTGATCTAATTATCAGTCCAGAGGTTTTCAAACTCTACCACTCAATCTAAGGAAGGACTCTGACCATATTTTCAGTTTATCCTCAGATACTCTCTGTAATGGGAGTTTGGGCCCCTAGGTCACCCTCTAGTCTTTCACTACATGAAATACGCTGTTTGCCTCAGCATGGAAGAGTTGAGTGGGACACACTTCATATATGAATTGGTAGAAACTTTTTTTTTCAATTATGCTTTATATTCAGTATTATTTTGTATTAGTTTCAGGTGAACAGCATAGTAGTTATGAATTGGTAGGGTTTGAATGGATGCTTCTGCTGGGAAAAGGCCCCTGTCCTACATCACACTATAAACTGAATGGTCTTAGATGTGATTTTTAAAGTGTACTTGAAGATGTGGCCCAGCTAGCGTGGTTCAATGGTTGAACATCGACTTGTGAACCAGAAGGTCAAGATTTGACTCCCTGTCTGGGCAGATGCCTGAGTTGCAGGCTTGGGCTCGATCCCCAGTGTGAGGCGTGCAGGAAGCAGCTGGTCAGTGATTCTCTCTCATCATTGATGTTTCTATCTCTCTATCCCTCTTCCTTCCTCTCTGAAATAAATAAATATATTTTTAAAAAACCAGCCATTCATTAAAAAATGTATATTTACCACATACCATATTGAATTATATTTTGACATTATGATAAAAGCTCACCCTGTGGCTGGTTGACATATGATGCATGGAATTAGGGGGCAGTCAAATAATTTTATGGTCCATCCAAGGTGGCTAAAGCATATTCAGGGACATTAGGCTGTCTGATACAAACCTATTTTGAAATTTTTGTAATCTCAGTTTTTAGAGTCTACCCCACTCTCCAGGGCCCTGTCTTTTCCCTACTAACACCATATGTTGGAGGAACAGAAAGTCCCATGAGACTGTTCATTAATATTTCAAGGGAAAATTCTTATCTTTCTGTATGGATATAATGAAGACATCCTGAGAACATATTTACAGTTAAATGTGAACAAAATTGCTCTCACCTGAATAAAATTAACCTGAGTATGATATTATTTATTTGAAAAGGAAAGAAAATCTCTATTTGCAATCATTAGAGTCTCATGACTTCTTATAATAGACTTAACTTGTTTTAATAAATTATATTTTAATAAAGCTTAAATTTTACACCTTAGCAATGTGTTCAGTGTAATATCAAAAATCCCCTCTGGATTTTTTTTTTCTCAAATATATATTTTATTGATTTTTTTACAGAGAAGAAGGGAGAGGGACAGAGAGTTAGAAACATCGATGAGAGAGAAACATCGATCAGCTGCCTACTGCACGCCCCCCACTGGGGATGTGCCCGCAACCAAGGTACATGCCCTTGACCGGAATCGAACCCGGGACCCCTCAGTCCGCAGGCCGACGCTCCATCCACTGAGCCAAACCGGTTCGACCCCCTCTGGATTTTTTATGAAACTTGATAAGCTGTCTCAAAAACTAAGCTGGAAAATCAAATGTACAAGAGATGTCCAGAAAATTTTGAGGATATTTTTTCTATTTATTTTTAGAGAGAGTGGAAAGGAGGGAGAGACAGAGAGAAACATCCATGTGAGAGAGACACATCAATTGGTTACCCCCTGAACACACCCTGACCCAGGCCAGGGGTTGAGCCTGCAACCAAGGTATGTGCCCTTGACTGGAAACAAACCCTTTAGTCCTCAAGCTGACACTCTAACCACTGAGCAACTGGCCAGGGCGAGTCCAGGAAATTTTTTAAAGAACAATGAGGAAAGACAGCTTTCTGCAGAGCAAAAGATACTGTAAAGATATCAAAATTTAAATCATGGTGTTCTTTAGAGCAGTCAAATTCATAGAGACAGAAAGTAGAATGGCAGTTGCCAAGGACTAGAGAGAGAGGGGGGTGGGGAGCTATTGCTAATGGGTATGCAGTTTTAGTTTTGCAAAATGAAAAAAGTTCTGAAGATGAAAGGTGATGATGGTTGCACAACAATGTGAATGTACTTACTGGCACTGAACTGTACACTTAAAATGGTAAATGTTATGTTATCTATATTTTACACAATTGAAAAATGTTTATATTGACAACAGAAATCATGTGGTACTATCACAGAGAAATTACAGTAATGGAATATTAGCCTTCATACTACTTATATTGGGCTTGCCCAAGACTCCACACAGCCCAATCTTCCACAGGCACTTTGAATACCAGTAGATGTACTGGTCAGAAAGGCTAGGTAGCAGTTACTTACACTGCAGCCTGGGATAGCTTGAGAAGTGTTCTGTTTCTCTGGGCCTCACGCAAAGCTAACAAGTTTTTGCTTCTCCAAAAATGTCCTATAAAGTATTGTATCTCTGTCAAGATTATATGGGGGCACAAAATTAAGAGATTTACCTTTCACTCTGGAGAACTATCCATCATAATTCAGACTACTGGACTCTCAGAAACTTTACTAATGTGATAGTTCCCTGGTTTTTCTTAAGATACATCTCCCACCTTCAGTATGCAGGTGTCTTACCAAGTCAACCAGGGCACCTGTTCCTTCCTGCTCACCAGGCCCTCTTAGCATGATGACATCAGTGTAGAGGCCCAGGACTGTCCTGTGGGTTGGTGAGATGATCAAGGTTACTAAGTACAAAACTGAAGCCAAAAACCATGGAGCTGATTAAGTCGGAGGCAAGAAGTTGAAAGTATTCTGCAGTCCCTGCCATGTGAAAGCAAATGGCTGCTTTCATTGAGATGAAGAAGCACTTTCCAAATGGACAGTGACATATCGGGGGCTATGAAAGAGACATCTATAAAAGCAGATGCAATTAAAGCCATTGTCAATCCATTCTCCAAGTTCTTCTAAATTGTGCATCAGCCAAATTGCCAGGTAAACTGCAGATGTGACAGAAGTCATCACTTTTGCAACTTCCAAGGTTTTGACGGTGACACTAATTTGCTATGGTTCTCCAGGGATACAGTATTGCTCTTTTGTGTGGTAAAAGGGGGAAGTCTGGATTTTTCAATCCTATTAGCTCTCACTGGATTAGGGATCCAGAGTAAAGATTCTGCCAATTTCTAAGTATATCAGTTTCAACTATATACTCAGGAACTTGGGAAATAATTACCAGTTTCAAAAATATCTTATCCCACAGGTTCTTTAATTCCACAATTTAAGTAAAATAAAAGTTTGGCAACTTCTCTCATTTTCTGCTTTCTCTCTGCATATCTGTGAGCTTTATCCTATGAGATATTTCTAAAAGTGGGTCTGTTGAGTCAAAAGAAAACACTGATTTCTTTTTGTCAATCGTCTTCTGAGGATATTTTTCCATTGAATTTTTGAGAGTGAGAGTGAGAGAGAGAGAGAGAGAGAGAGAGAGAGAGAGGTGAGAGATACACATTGATTGATTGCCAAGGTATGTGCCCTTGAGGGGAATCAAATTCAGTCTGTGGGACGACGCTCTATCCACCGAGACAAATTGGCCAGGGTGGAAAACACTGATTTCCATCCCATAAACAATTTATTGACTTAACAATCAGCGTGGTAAAATGCGTATCTTGTCTTAACCTTCATTTCTTTAATTTTTAGAGATGCAAAGAGTTCTAACTTGGCTTTCCTCCCCCATCCCAAATATCTTTGCATTTCCTTAAAGTTCATGTTTCAGTGTGCCTACTATGAGGCAGATTCAAATCAAAGCACCACTTATTCCCCTGTCCACTTGGATCCCCACCCTCACCGATAGACCACGGTGGCTGTTGAGCTCTTGGTATTTCCCTTTTGTCAGTATATAGTTACTTAGTCAAAGACCACCAGTTTCTTTGGTGAAGGCTTAGAGTAAGGTTCTCCATTCACCCTGTAGTGCCATTGCTGTGTACCCGGTTCCCAGCTTCCCCTCCATTCTGTATCTGGGAATTGATTCAGATCTTGGAATTGGCAGTGGGCCATGACTGTCTAGTCTGGTGGCTGAAGATAGGGCTCCATTTACTAAACCCAGACTCGGGTGTGTGTGTGTGTGTGTGTGTGTGTGTGTGCTGTTATTACTGTTATTGTTGTTGTACAAATGAAGTAGACCCTTAATGAGTTGCCCATTTTATGTTTGATCATGTGGGAATAGTTAAGTAACTAGCCTGCACATACCGTGGAATACATTTTTTAAAATAAAGTGTATCTAAGCAGACTGACATGTAAATTTCCCTAAAATATATTAGAGTGAAAAGTAAAAGTGGAAGAAAATACTCAGAATGTTACCATTTATATAAAACACACAGAGACCCCCAAAAACCTACATATTTGCACATAAATGCACAAAGTCCTCTGAGGATCCACACCAAACTGGCAATAATAGTTATACATGGGGCGAGATATGGAATTGGAGGGCCATTGGGAGTGGTAAAGGGAGGCTTTGATTTTTTCTAATTATTTATGCTTGAATTTTTGCCAAAGTGTTTTCAGGTATGGATCATATAACATTAAGAAGTAATAATACAGCCCTGACCGGTTTGGCTCAGTGGATGGAGCGTCGGCCTGCGTACTGAAGGGTCCCAGGTTCGATTCCGGTCAAGGGCATGTACCTTGGTTGTGGGCACATCCCCAGTAGGAGGTGTGCAGGAGGCAGCTGATCGATGTTTCTCTCTCATCAATGTTTCTAACTCTCTATCCCTCTCCCTTCCTCTCTGTAAAAAATCAATAAAATATATTTTTTTAAAAAGAAGTAATAATACAGACTGGCCGGTGTTGTTCAGTGGTTGAGTATTGACCCATGAACCAAAAGGTTGTTGGTTTGATTCCAGGTCAGGGCACATGCATGGGTTGGGAGCTCAATCTGCAGGGGGCCTGTGCAGAAGGCAGTTGATCGATGATGTTTCTCTCTCATTGATGTTTCTATCTCTCTATCCCTCTCCCTTCCTCTCTCTCTAAAAATCAATAAAAACATAATTTTAAAAAGCAGAAAAAAAGAAAGAATAATACTTTTTAGTCCAGAAGCCTGAGGAAAGGGGGTGGTAAGAATGTACCTCTTATTTCTCCCTTTGCCCAATTACAATTTATTGTGCTTTTCCTTTCTTCTCATAACACTTTTAAACACACATTTTATACCTATAATATAATCTACACTAATAAAAGAGAAACATGGTAATTGGCGTACAACCACTACCCTTTTCATTGGCTAATCAGTGAGTATATGCAAATTAACTGTCAGCCAAGATGGCGGCCGGCAGCCAGGCACTGAAGCGAGCACGAGGCTTGCTTGCTGCAGACTCCAACGTTCGCTGCCTCACTTGCCAGCCTCTCAGCTGCAA
>NW_005355833.1:2782605-2787343 GCF_000412655.1 Myotis brandtii | reverse complement strand
CCAATCCCCCAATCGGCCCTACCCTGAGCGTGACTGAGGGTGGCATTGCAACCTCCCGATCTGCCCTGCTCTGTGCATGACGGGGCGGCGCCCCAACTCCCCAATCGGCCCTGCTCTGAGCCTGACCAGGGGCTGCACTTAGGGATTGGGCCTGCCCTCTGCCACCCGGGAGCAGGCCTAAGCCAGCAGGTTGTTATCTGCCGAGGGGTCCCAGACTGCAAGAGGGCACAGGCCGGGCTGGGGGACCCCCCTCCCCCCGCCCCCCGAGTGCACAAATTTTTGTGCACCGGGCCTCTAGTATTTACTATAATTACTGTATCTGAATTTGTCACATGTCAGCCTTCCTTTAGACCAGCGGTCGTCAACCTTTCGGACCTCACGGACCACCAGTGGTCTGTGGACCACCTGTTGGCGACCGCTGCTTTAGACCATGTTCCTGGTGGGCAGAGTCAGGTGCTACCCATTCTCATCATAATGCAGTTCTTCATCCTTGCCAAAGCCTTGCATCAGAAGGTGCTCATTAAGTGTGCTGAGTTCAACTGGAATTAAAAGCATGGGAGAGGTTGTTATATAGAAATTTTTATACCCATAGATCTGCTCTTACATAATCCTACATGGGATGATCAATGGCAATTCATCCACCGAGACAACCTCCCACATAACACTTTCTCTTCCTTTCTCATAAAGGAACCTCTCCTCCAGAAGGGGCTGGGATCCTAATTATGAAAGCCCAGCCATGCTCCCTCTCTCTGTGAGACTCTCTGCACATCTATGCCTGTAATCCTCTAGGATTGCTTCCTAGCAGTGAATTTGCTGGATCAGAGGCAAGAATTTCCACTCTCACCAGCCCAGTGTATTATCCACCTTTGTCAGTCAGCTTGATAAAATACAGCACCTTTTTAAGTTGCATTTATTTGATTTTTCAATTCTTCATCTTGTCTCCCTCCCCTACCTTCCTCCCCTGCCTTCCTCACCCACACACCTTTGACTGTCCCTAGAGTTAACAATTTCTTGATTTTAATGTTTTCTCATATTAACCCAATGAAATGAATAGGTAATCATCTTAAATCATCCAGGGATATGCTTGTTCACTTGAGGAAATCAGAGTTGAATCAAGAAGGGCCTGCCTCCAACTTCATGGGCCATTTGCCCAACAAAGATACCTGAGGCAATTAATTGGGAAGCTCAATATATCACCCTGACCTAGTTAACTCCAACTCACTCTTCAGATTTCACTGCAAAAGGCAGTTCCTCAGGTAATCTTTTGCTAACCCCCAGGTGAGTTCAGGTTGCCCTGTTCTTAGCTCTAATACCTATTAAAAAATTGAATACTTATTTTATTAATATCTGTAATGTGCCTGAGGATAGGGGACTGGCTGTGTGTGTGTGTGTGTGTGTATCATCTCCATCACAGTACTTAGCACCTAGTAGATCAATAATATTTTGTGAAGTGAATCAATTAAAGAAAACCACCAACTGTTAATTCTAAATGAAACCACCCTAGCACATTAGAATCATTTGTGCTGTGAAGTTTTGTGTTTTTTTAAAAAACAATACCAGTGTCCATCCATACCATAGACCTTTTTTTATTTTTATTTTATTTTATTTTTTTAAATATATTTTATTGATTTTTTACAGAGAGGAAGGGAGAGGGATAGAGAGTTAGAAACATCGATGAGAGAGAAACATCGATCAGCTGCCTCCTGCACACCCCCTACTGGGGATGTGCCCGAATCCAAGGTACATGCCCTTGACTGGAATCGAACCTGGGACCCTTCAGTCCGCAGGCCGACGCTCTATCCACTGAGCCAAACTGGTCAGGGCATAGACCTTTTTTTAAAAAGGACTTCATTTTTGCCCTAGCCGGTTTTGCTCAGTGGATAGAGCATCGGCCTGCAGACCAAAGGGTCCCGGATTTGATTCTGGTCAAGGGCACGTACCCTGGTTGCAGGCTCCTCACTGGCCAGGGCCCTGGTCAGAACTCATGAAGGAGGCAACCAATCGATATGTTTCTCTCGCATCGATGTTTCTCTCTGTCTTTCCCTCTCTCTTCCACTCTCCCTAAAAATTAATGGAAAAATAACCTCAGGTGAGGATTAACAACAAAAAAAAGAACTTCATTTTAGAACAGTTTTAGGTTCACAGCAAAAATAAGAGGAAGGTACAGAGATCTCTCAAATATCATTTTACTTATATATAAGCATATGCAATATACATAAGCATCATAATCACATACATTATTGCTATTATTATTTTGAACAAACTGTTACCTATTAAATCAGTTATGAATAAGAAAAATAAGTTCTTATTTGACCTTAACTTAATTCTTCTTTGATGCTCTTCCATTCCTAATGTAGTTCCAAGTTTCTGGCCCATATTATTTCATTCTCTCTAAGGAACTTTTAAAACATTTCTTGCAAGGCAGGTCTACTAACAACAAATTTCCTCAATTTGTGTCTGAGAAATTATCCTTCACTTTCGAAGGATAATTTTTCAGGGCACAGAATTCTAGCTTGATGGGGGGATTTTTGGTGATTTTATTTCTTTCAACACTTTCAATATTTCACCCACTCTTTTCTTGCTTGGACGGTTTCTGAAGAAAAGCTGGATATCATTTCTATCTTTGCTCCTCTATAGTTAAAGTGTTTTTGCCCCTTTGGCTTCTCTCAGGTTTGTTGTTGTTGTTAGTCTTCATCCAAGGATATTTTTCCATTGATTTTAGAGAGAGTGGAAGGGAGGGAAGGAAGGAGAGAGAGAGAGAGAGAGAGAGAGAGAGAGAGAGAGACATTAATGTGAGAGAGAGACACATTGATTGGTTGCCTCCAGCACTTACCCCAAACGGGGCGGGGGATTGAACCTGCAACCCAAGTATGTGCCTTTGATGGGGAATCAAACCCGAACCCTTTGGTGCGTGGGACAAAATGAGCCAAACTGGCCAGGGCCAGGGTTTTTCTGTAATTTGAAAGTTATATATCAGGTGTAATTTGTTTGTTTGTTTGTTGGCATTTGTGTTGCTGGTGGTCTCTGAGCTTCCTGGATTTGTGGTTTGGGGTCTGACATTAACTTGGGGAATCCTCAGTCATTATTATTTCAAATATTTTTTCTGTTTCTTTCTCTCTGCTTCTGGTATTCCCATTACTTGTATATTATACCTTTTGTAGTTGCCCCACAATCCTTGGATAGTCTGTTCTATTTCTTTTTCCGTCTTTATTCCCTTTGCTTTGCAGTTTGGGAGGTTTCTATTGAGACACCCGCAAGCTCAGAGAGTCTTTCTTCAGCCATGTCCAGTCTATTAGTAAGCCTATCAAAGGCATTTTTCATTTCTACAATAGTGAGTTTTTAACCTCTAGTATTTTTTGTTTCTTTCCTGGTATTTCCATCTCTGTTTACAGTGCCCATCTGTTCTTATATGCTGTCTATTTTGTCCATTAGAGCTTTTAGCATATGAATTATAGTTGTTTTAAATTCCTGCCTGATACTTTCAACATCCTGCTATGTTCTGGTTCTAATGCTTGCTCTATCTCTTCAAATTTTTATCTTTTGGAATACCTTGTAATTTTTTTCCTGGCAGCTAGACGTGATGTACCAGATAAAAGAAACTGCTGTAAATTGGCCTTTAGTAGTATGGTAGTGCGTTGTGTTGGGGGAAAGGAAGCATTCTATAGTCCCACGATTACATCTCAGTCTTTCAGTGAGCTTTGATAATTCTCCAGCAGGTTAGGCTCTGCTTAGCTGGTTTCTCCTAAGGGCAGGTGTTAAGAAGAACAGAGTGCTCTGGCAATTTTTTAAATGGCTCCTTTTCCTCCTTTCCCCTGCAGGAAGCATAAGAAAATTTCTCTGATATTTACTGTGGGAATCTGGTCAGCTCCTGGAGGTAAATCTCACAATATTTTTGTCTCTCCCTCTCCCCCTGACTGTTTTTAATTCTCACAGTTCCCAACTCTAAGCCTCCAGCAATTCATCAATTACTGTCCATGGTTTCCTACCCAGCACTGGTTCCTGAAGTGTCCGCTCCATTAGGTTGTTATTCTCTGTATCCTCCTTGTCTGTCTCTCCAGTCATGGGGGCAGCCATTTGTCCTGTGTTCTCCCCTCTTACAGATGCTAGAAGAGTTGGTTTTTCAGTCTGTTCAGTTTTCACTTGTTAAGACAGAGTGGTGGCTTCTTCGCTCCTTACATTCAGAACCAGAAACCAGAAGTTCTATAGACCTTTTAAATCAGAATCGCAGGGTGCTTATTAACCTGTAGCCAAGGTTAAGAAACTCATGACCAGTGACGATAACTTCTCCAACAGGGACGGTCAGTGGCCAACAGGCGGCGCCCAAACATCACCAGTGGCTCCAGGAGCACATGGCTAACTAAGGACTCTCCCTGCTTGATAAGTGCATCTCTGCAGTGAAAAGTTTAGACACATGGGGTATTTATCAGGTTTTGCTTTTGTAGGACACACACACACACACACACAGACACACACGCACACACACACACATACACTAGTGCTCTGAATTGCATCGAAGATCATGATGGATATATGAATAGTGATTCAAAAATAATCAAGTGATATTTGCCTCAGTCCAGGGTATCTAAATAGAGCTTTTCTGCTTGCCAATTCTGTTCAAGTTCTTGACCTGCAGCCTGACTGGGTGGCTCAGTTGGTTGGAGCATTATCCCATACACCAAAGGTTGTGGACTCAATTCCCAGTCAGGGCTGGGTTTTATCCCTGGTTGGGGCACATGGG
>NW_005355833.1:2777956-2782527 GCF_000412655.1 Myotis brandtii | reverse complement strand
TTGTTTCTCCCTCAGATCAATGTTTCTCTCTCTCTCTCTCTCTCTCTCTCACTCTCAAATCAATAAACATATCCTTCAGTGAGGATTAAAAAAACAAACGTATGATCTGCAGCTAAACTGAGGACGGATTTTGGGCTGAAACTGCTTTGTTATATTAAAAACATGGAACTGGGCCCTGGCCAGTGTAGCTTAGTTGGTTGGGTGTCATCCCATACACCAAGAGGTCACCAGTTCAATTCCTGGTCAGGGCACATACCTGGGTTTTGGGCTTAATCCCCAGTAAGGAACATGCAGGAGGCAGCCGATAGATGATTTCCTCTTTCTCTCCTCCTCCTCCCTTCCTCTCTCTTTAAAATCAATAAAAACATATTTTTAAAAAACACACATGAAAGTGAACAGTGGGCACAGGGTGTCCCTGTGGCTGCTGCCCTACCTGGGTGAGGCAACATGAGTTTTTAATCCTCTACTGCACATTGAATTGGCTCTGGGGGGGAGGAACAAACTGCCCTGTACCCTCAAGGTTCTTCTAGCTGGTCTAATAATCACATAGACATAAGATGGATTGGCAAGAGAAAATAACCAAATTTAATACATACATATGTATGGGAACCCTGCATACATGGGAGAGTCAGAGACCCCACATGCACGAGAGGTTCAGAGGCAGAAAGGGAACATGGGTATATAAGACATCCTGAGCTAGGGAAGAGATAAGGTGCCTTGGGGACTTCAAAGTGTCATCTATATCTACACTAATAAAAGGCAAAGATGCTAATTGATTGTACCTTCACTACACCCAAGCCACGCCCACCAGCCAATCAGAGCAACTATATGCAAATTAACCCAACCAAGATGGCGGCCGGAAGCCACAGAGCTGGAGCAAGCAGGAGGCTTGGTTGCTCGGGTGATGGAGGAAACCAAGCTTCCCGCCTGCCCTGAGCCGGCTGTGGCCTCCGCTCATGGTAACAAAGTTTCAATTATAGAAGATAAATAAACCCCAAATACCTGCTTCTAGCCAGCCTCCACTGGGAGCTTGGGTGGCTGGGGGCCATGGCCAGCCTGCAAACAGCCATCAGCCCCTCACCCAGAATGGCCACACCCTCATGGGGTGAGGGTCCCTGCTGGGGGGCTTAGCCAGCCCAAAAACGGCCCTCAGCCCCTCACCCAGACTGGCCAGGCACCCCAGCAGGACCCCCTACCCTGAAGGGGCTGTGGCAAGCTTGCAAACAGTCATCAGCCCCTTACTCAAGCTGGCCAGGCACCCCAGGGGGGAACCCCACCCTGAAGGGGCTGTGACCAGCCTACAAACAGCCATCAGCCCCTCACCCAGGCTGGCCAGGCACTCCTATATAATAAAAGGGTAATATGCAAATTGACCCTAACAGCAGAACAACTGGGAATGACTGGTCACTATTACACACACTGACCACCAGGGGGCAGATGCTCAATGCAAGAGCTGCCCCCTGGTGGTCAGTGCACTCCCACAGGGGGAGCTCTGCTCAGCCACAAGCCAGGCTGATGGCTGCCAGTACAGCGGTGGTGGTGGGAGCCTCTCCTGCCTCCTCAGCAGTGCTAAGGATGTCCAACTGCAGCTTAGGCCTGCTCCCCACTGGCAAGTGGACATCTCCCGAGGGCTCCTGGGCTGCCAGAGGGATGTCTGACTGCCAGCTTAGGCCCAATCCTCCAGGAAGCGGGCCTAAGCCAGCAGGTGATCATCCCCCGAGGGGTCTCAGACTGCGAGAGGGCACAGGCCAGGCCTTTAGTATATATATAAAAGGCGAATATTCAAGGTGTCCCCTCGGGAGTTTGAACAGGAAACCGGGAATTTGATCACTTACTATGATGTGCGCTGACCACCAGGGGGTGGCGCAGAACATGGCAGCGACCGGCGGCACTGGTGGGGTGCTGAGGGAGCAAGGGAAGGAGGAGGCGGGGAGGCAGGGGAACCGCACCATGGCTGGTGGCGGCACATTTGTGGTGAGGGAAGGAGGAGGTGCAGAGGCAGGGAGGCAAGGAACCTGATTGGCCCTGATCACAGGCCAGGCCTAGGGACCCTACCCATGCACGAATTTCATGCACCAGGCCTCTAATTGCAGAATAAGAGCAGATTCTTAGAAGTTTGTCCTGCCACATAGATAAGTCAAAAGAGGTTATTCCTGATGATATTTTATTATGGGCAAGTTCCCTAATTCAGGTTCTTGTAGGTAGTTAATGGAGGGGCAGAAGTAGTTCTCTTGAGCCCCAGGGTAAAGTTGCCCAAGGGTAAAGCTCAGAACAAACTGCATACCGCAGAGGCACATCGTGGGGTGGCTCATTCTGAACTCTGTAGTTCTGTGGGCTGCACTGTTTGTTTACACACATGGATGGTGGGAAATTCTTGGTCAGGAGGTATTGCAGTGGACAGGTGCTAGCTTCAGATCTCTTAGGACAGGTCTGGGAGACAACAGCCATTTTTCCTTACGGTCACCCCCAAGTCAAAGTCCAGCCTTCAGTCTTAGCTGCTTGGTCTCAAAGTTTAAGGCAGTCACTGCTCAGCTAGCCACCTTCAAGTGACAGCTGGATTCCCAAAGGTTTGTGTCCCAAATGCCAACCATCTCTTTACTGGCAGAAGTATTATGCCAGAATACCCAACTTTGTGCCCAAATGGTCAACATGCATGTCTTCCATGCCTTTTGTGGGCCAGGCTCTATGCTAAAGATTTGAGTTCGTCTACACATTAACTCCCTGGATTGTGATAACCACCCTGCAAAATAGCTATTATTATTATTATTAATTTTACAGATGAGGAGGCTTGAGCTCAGAGAAGTTTAGTAATTTGCCCGAGCTCATACGCATCTTTTGATTTTGAGGCCACAGATGTAGCCTCATCAGACAGACCTGGGATCAAATCCCAGCTACACCACTACAGTCTGTACTCACTCACAAGCCAGCCATCTTCCTGAGGATGGGTTGTTATGGAAATGAAACAATGCACAGGAAAGCAACTAGTAAGATATCCGAACACGGTAGACAGTTCATAAATATGTCTGTCTGTCCATCTTTCCTTCCTCTCTTATTCTTGCCAGCTGGAGTAAGGTGGGCAATTTGATGTTAGCTATGAAAGGGAGCATAGTCTGCTGTCTTGTCTCCTTCAGAATGCTTCCAGTTCTGGGCACTCAGCTCTAGTGCCACCTCCTTCCTGGTTGAACAATAGGCAGGAAGTGGACTGGGATAGCACGAGACTTCTCATTGGTTCTGCTCACATATACCCTAAAAGAATTTTACACTTTTTAAAAGTTGACCTCAAAGATTTTTATTATGCTATTAATTGCACGTCACAGGAATTGACATGTTAAAAGTTATCTTTCACATTCTTTTTAATGTGCACAATGGAAAATAAATACCATGCAATTTGATTGTTGCTATTGTCCATTTACAGCATACATGAATGAACTTACCTTTTTGTTTTGTTTTGCTTTTTTGTTTTTTGTGTGTTTTTTGTTTTCTTTTTAGTTTGTTTTTTTAATAATTCTTTATTGTTAAAAGTATTACATATTTCCCCCTTTTCCCCTCCTTGGTTGATTACCTCCCACCCCCCCCTCCTCACTTCTGCCCCTCCCAGGCCCTCACCACACTATTATGCATATGTGTGCCCATGGGTTATGCATATATGCATACAAGGTCTTTGGTTAATCTCTCCCCCCCACCCCCCACCGCCTTCCCTCTGAGATTCCACATGCTTGAACTAACTTACCTTTAACAGTAAAAAATTTTACAGCACTTTTTTTTCTCCTTGAACTCAGAATTTTCCACAAAAATCTATCTTATATTTAAGATTTTTAAATTGATTACCCTATCATTCTTATCTGCAACTAAAATATTGGAAAATTGATTTTAATTTTGAAATTGCATGTGACCAAGAAGCTTTAAATGTTTAAGAAAATTCTTAGAGACTTGTCATTGCAATTATTATTAGTATGAAATTAATTAAAACATCATAATCATACATTTTATACTACTTAAACAAAATGTTACATTAAATATATTTAAATTCGATTAAATTATATGTGTATTTCTTAACGTAATGGCTGTGGTTTTGTTTTTTAGTTAGTTCATATATCTGTGATAAATTTACTGATCAGGATTCAGCACAAATTGTATTCCTGTTGTAATTTCTATATATGTAAATAATTAGAAAACATGTTTACATATATCATTGAAGTGGAAGGAATTCTGTTATGCAATGTCATTCAACTCTTTAAATGTTCTTTGCATTATACATCAAAAAAATTCTATAATCTAATGCTATGTTGTGCTCTTCACACAAATATACCTAACCAACGGAAAACACAAGGCCTTGCCTTCAATTTATGGGCTCATGATTAATATGAATAATTTCTATTTCAGAGTACCCTTTGTTTGGTGCTCCAGAGGCAAAGAAGCATAGTAAAAACTGAAATGGGTAAGGTACATTCCTTTTACGAAGTGAGAGAAATCTATATATATATAAGCCAAGCAACAGGAATGACCGGTCGTTATGACACGCACTGCGGCGGCCAACCGGCCCAATCGGGGGCCCCCCGCCCCCCCCCCAA
>NW_005355833.1:2757599-2777884 GCF_000412655.1 Myotis brandtii | reverse complement strand
ATGGCCCCTCTCCCCTGCCGGCTGACATTCCGTGATCCCCACCCCCCCACTGGCCTGGCCCTCATCAGGCCCTAATCAGGGGCAGGGCCTGTGGCCAACCTCCTGCAGCCCCTTCCCCCCACTAGCCTGGCCCTGATCGGCCCCCATCGGGGAGGGCCAGCCGGACCCAACCTGTACATGAATTTGTGCACTGGGCCTCTAGTAGGATTATAAAGTGAGATGAAAGGAAAAGCTTTATGCTACATGGGCTGCAGACACATTATCAGGCAGATTCAGGGGTTTTCCTTTCCTGTGATGGCAAGCTGGGTTAATAACATGATCTTGTAATATGTAAAACAAAAATGGACCAAAATGGTCTTATAATATGTAAAGCAAAGTGGACAGAATTACAAGGATAGGCAAATCTGTAATTACAGTGCAGTATTTTAATATACTCATCTCAGCAATTAATAGGACAAGCAGACAAAAAATCAATAAGGCATACAGATTTGAGCAGCCTGAGTAACACACTTGACATTATGCACATGTATAGACCAGTGACAACCATCTGGAACATATGCATCCTTCATATCACACGTGGAATATTTACAAAAATTGGCTGTACACTAGGCCATAAATCAAATCTCAACAATTTCAGAGGATTGGATGTAATGCAATTAAGGTAGAAATCAATAATAAAAACATAATGGGAAATCCATTCTTCCCAGTGACACGTTGAGAAAGAAGCATAGCTGGTGACTCCAGAGACAGGAAGCTGTATCTTCTTCCCACTGGGTCATATTGGGTGTCCGTGGTATCTGTCCACTTCAAAGAGTCCCAGAATTCCTAAGTGACCTTCAATCCAAATCAGTCAGAAAAGGAAAACCCAGTAGAAAAATGGACTAAGTCTTGAGGAAGCACTTCTCAAAAGAAGAAATCCACAAGGTCACTATGACAGCCACATGTTGAGCTGAGGGATGGGAGGTGGCTCCACCACACAGAGCCCCTGGTAACGGTGCCCTTGTGAGTTTCCTCTCTTCCAGCTCATGTGCAGGGCCATTTACAGGCACTACATTACATGGATTCACAGACTGTATTGTCTCCTTTTAACTTAAGTAACCCTCCCAAAATGTTGTAAAGTCGGGCCTTCAACAGGACCTTGGATCAGATAACACTAATAAAGCAAGCACAACTGAACAACAAAAAAGGGCAAACCTGACGCATCTCTTGCCCATTTACAAGGTTGAAAGCAGCAACCATCAAATAGCCAAAAAGGCTTGAATTTATCAAGACTACCAGAGATACCAGGTATATTACATACACTATTGTTAACTATCGACATCACCTCAACTATATGCTAAGCCTTAATATAGTAGCTATGCCAGCATAAGGCAAGACATTCAAATAGCTGCGTGTGTGTGTGAGTGTGTGTGTGTGTGTGTGTGTGTGTGTGTGTGTAGAAAAGAGTCATCAGAGCAATTCCTTTTTTGTAAAGAAAATTCAAAACAGTCCTTGCTGTCAATAGGAAAACATAAATTATTCAATCCTGACATAAGTGTATATGAAATGTTGTATACCTATTGTTGCTCAAGTTACTGAACATTTCCGGATTTTATTTCCATAAAAAGTTCCTAGTTAAAAAACATATAAGTAATAGTGAATGAGCATTAATGCTAGGGTATTCTGAGTATCTTGCATCTTATTCATCAGTAAGCGGCATAAGAAAGGCTGCCAGGCCCTAGCCGGTTTGGCTCAGTGGATAGAGCATCAGCCTGCAGACTCAAGGATCCCAGATTCGATTCCGGTCAAGGGCATGTACCTTGGTTGAGGGCACATCCCCAGTGGGGAGTGTGCAGGAGGCAGCTGATTGATGTATCTCTCTCATCGATGTTTCTAACTCTCTATCCCTCTCCCTTCCTCTCTGTAAAAAATCAATAAAATATATATTTTTTAAAAAGGCTGCCCAAACTTGGTGCCAATATTTTATGTCCAATAATAGAATACTCATTTAGCTTATAATTGGATATATAGTTGTTTATCACTTCAATGCCAGGCTATGAGCAGCAAATGACAGTTTATTTTGAAGAGCAATCAGAAATTATCTGAATTATTTTTAAATTATTTTACAAAGGCCACTGAATTGACAGGCTGAGAAAAGAGAACTGTACTGCAGTTATTGACATCAATAATCTAGGGAGCCCTGGCTGGTTTGGCTCAGTGGATAGAGCGTTGGCCTGCCACTAAAGGGTCCTGGGTTCGATTCCAGTCAAGGGCACATGCCCGGGTTGTGGGCTTGATCCCCAGTAGGGGGCGTGCAGGAGGCTGCCAATCGTTGATCAATGATTCTCTCTCATTATTGATGTTTCTATCTCTCTCTCCCTCTCCCTTCCTCTCTGAAATCAATAAAAAAATATTTAAAAAATAAAAATAATCAAGGGAAATGATGTTGTTGTTACACATCTGGTACAGGAAGGACCATATCTGGGACATAGGGGTGTCACTGGGTGCCACTTGGAATAGAGAAATATTACGTTAGAATAGGAAGTAGTTTTTAAAAATAGTAATTGCAGGTCTAATATTAAAGGTCAATTAAAGACTAAAGTAACCCAATAAAGCCATGGAGTAACAAGCACTCAGACCATTCAGATGTGAAGGTATTTTTCACCAGGTAAATAATCCCAACTGACCAAGGTACTGACTGAGAACCAGGGTAACATGGAATGGGTGAAGGATTAAAATGTCAATGATAAAGTGATATTTTACCAGTGATAAAACATTAATGATGGCCTTGCGACCAGTTAAGAAATAAGAACTGGAAGATCTATATATATTCTTATGAGCATATTTACCATTGATATCTTTTTACTCTTTCTGTTCCCCTGGCATTTTGTGAGGAATGTTGTTGGTGCTTAATTTCATAATGAATTCATAGACCATGAGAGGCCACATCCAAACTATGGGAAGAACTGAAATTCACCTGTAGATCTTGGATCTGAGATTAACATAATGACTGATGGTATTTGCAATCCCTCTTGTCAGAGGGAAGAAGGAGAAAGCATTTGTAGAAGAGAGGTGTTTCAAGTGAAAGTTATTAAATATAGTTGGAAGGGTGAGAATGGATGCTGAATAGTAAAAGGGGTGTATATACTGTCCTGGGTTTATTTTCATAAGATCCATTCCATCAAGACCCTCTTCCCCTGCACTGCTCTGTATTTCAAGGCTGATCCCTAAGGATTCTATTTCCCAGGCTCCTGGACGGGTTTGGTCAATGAGAGGTCCTGGACGGAGATCGGAAAGTGGGAAGGAAGGAGAATCCAGATATTTCCCCCAGCCCTAATCACTTGTCTGCCATGATTCTAGTTTCTGCCAAGTAACCCTGGCTGGGCTCTAATTACTCTGCCTTTCCCTCTCTCCTTACACCTAAAGGTGGCAATGCCTTCTTACTGTTGCTAATTCATAGGCAATTTAATTTGCCCTATTTTATTTCTTAGCTTTCCTATCACCTTTGTAACCAATTCCCTGCATTAGACTCCTTCTGTTCTAAGTTTTTATATGGTTTCTATTTCTTAATAGTCCCTGATAGGTTAACTGTCCAAGAAGGGACTAGTTAAAGGATGATAATAATAATCACAATAGTTTATATTAATTAAGAACGTACTAAGATCCAGGAGCTATGGTAGAGATTTTCTATGCATTAACTCATTTAGTCCCATTTTATGGAGAAATAGCACAACTTCCCTGAGGTTACACAGTCAATGGCTCAAGTGATACTTGAACATAAGTCTCTGTATCACCAAATTCATATTCATTGTAGTCATTCATCACCATAATGCATATTACACAAACATCAAAACAATATTTCAAAATATAAATTTATAAAAGTGCCCATGATATAGTGTTAAGTCTTTAAAGGTAAGATTTAAAGCTCTAGCTGGTTTGGTTCAGTGGATAGAGTATCGGCCTGCAGACTGAAGGGTCCTGGGTTTGATTTCAGTTAAGGGCACATGCCCCAGCTTGCAGGCTCTATTCCCCAGTTGGGGGCATGTAGGAGGCAGCGGATCAATGATTCCCTCTCATCATTGATGTTTCTATCGCTCTCTCCCTCTCTCTTCCTCTCTGAAATCAATAAAAAAATATTTTTTTTAAAAGTAAGATTTAAAAAGCTCAATGTATAGGTTCCTAAGAGGTTTTTTAATTGAATATGTATTTACCTCATAAATGATACTGGGTATGTCAAAACAAGCTATTTTTAGGAGGTGGAATTACAGGTCATTTTTGTTTTCTCCCATATGCACCTATGTTTTTCTCATTTTTTAGAACATGAATGCTTTCATCTTTTTAAAGAATATTTTTCATTAAAAAAAAAACTGGGTATATGACCATATAGCATTGAGGATTAGGTATGACACCTCCAAAACTTCATCAAAGACCCAGGCTCATGCTCTTCTGTGGCTCCATCAACCTTGATGTGCCACTTCAGGTCCTTCCCAGTTTCATACCAGCAGCAGGAAAGAGGAAGGGAGCTCCCTTTCCTTTGAAGGAGACTTTCTGGAAATGCCACACACTTCATTTCCATAGCATTGACCTTCTGGTTAGTCACAGGGTCACCCCAGGCTACAAGGGAGATAGTAAATGTAGCCATTCACCTGAATGCTATTGTGGGTCTTTGGTAAAGAATGGATATGCAGGCAGTTGGCATTTGCTTCCACAGACCATAATAATTGGTATAAAATAAAAACAAATAATGTTGCTTTAATTGCTCACATCTACTACATAGCATCTAACTAACTGGGTTCCATTCATACCCAAATAGAATGTTTGACCCTTTTGGCCTTTACAGAGGGTGTAGTATCTAGGGAAGTGATTTTTAAAAATAAACTTAATTTTGGAATAATTTTAGACTTTCAGAAAAGTTGCAAATATAGTACAGAGAGCTCCTCATTTACTTAGTTTGTTTCCCCAAATATTATCTTCTTAAATTAGCATGGTGCATTTGTTAAAACTAAGAAGACAACATTAGTTCGTTATCATTAAGTGAACTCCAGTTTTTATCAGATCCACACATTACATTCAGTTATCATGTCTCCTTAGTCTCCTCTGGTCTATGACAATCTCTCAAGTCTTTCCTTGTTTTGTGTGTTTTCTAATGACCTTGACAGTTTTGAAGAGTATAAGCCAGGTATTTGTAGATGCCCCACAATCTGGGTTTGTCAGATGTTTTCTCATGATTGAACTGGGGTTACAGGTGTGAGGGAAGAATAACACAGAGCTGAAATGCCCTTCTTATCACATCCTGTCAGGGTGTACCTGATATCTACATGACATCACAGATGATGTTAATCTTCATCACTTGCATAAGGTGGTGTTTGCAAGCTTTCTACACTGTAGAGTTATTATTTTCCCCCTTCCTACATTCTACTTTCTAGAAGAGTCACTAAGTCCAGGTCATACCTGGAGTAGGAGATGGGGGTATCTACATACATTATTTGGGATTCTCCTAAAGAAGAATTGCCCCTTCTCAGTGAGGGAGAAATGTTTAAGGCTCAGAATGGGTTGCTTTTGCTTCAAGACAATGAACTAGTGATGAGAACATCTTATAGGCATTGTGGTCAGTGCTGGGGATAACTTAATATATCCTTGGTTCCTAAGAACATGCGATCTTGTCAGAGACAAAAAAAAAAGTAAGCAAATAGTCATGGTCCAAAGTGAGTGTTGCTCTAAGTGGTGTGGGCTCAAGGTGCCAAGGAGCTGTGATGGCCCAAGTGAAAGGTTTATTCTCTGTGCGAGAAAAGATCAGGAAAGATCTCAGGAAGGTAATGATATATGAGGTTAACTTGTCTGGTTAAATAACCAGCTGGACATCCTATTAATTATTATCCACAAAAAGGACCAAAAGTTTGTAGGCTATGAAGCTCTCAGTGTTTGGTTTGCTGAATCTGAAGTGATCTAGAACAATTTTAACATTTGGATAGCTTGATCTGAGTCCTGGGAAGAAGAAGGAGTTTAAGAGAAAGATTTGGAAATCTCACCTGGGAGAAGGGGGTCAGGGAGACCTCAAGAGTGATTAAGGTCTTTACAGCAGAGCATGAAGAGTGAAAGTGAGTGACAAAAGAAGAAAAGGAAAGGATGCAAGGGTCCCTCCTACTTATACCATCTCCTCAGGCACACTCTACCAGGAGACCCAGGGCAGGCAAAGGCACACCGTAGTGTTAGGCAGCACCACATTTACTGGCAGGAAAGAAGTATGGATGCACGGAAACCATCCCAATCTCAAAGCAAGTAAGCTAAGTAAGGATTTTTGAAAAACTTGTTGGCTATGCTAATGGATGATGCTGAACATGACTTCTTTCTGTCTCCCTGAACCTTTGTGGCAAGATCTCCATGCAAGATTAAAACCAAGGAAAGATGCCTTTTTCTTGACTTTAAGATGCTCAGGTATATGTTTTTACTGATTATATGTTATATCTGTTCAACATAAAAAGTAAATAAAATTTTTAAGTAAGAAAATAAATAAAATTAAGAAACAAATTATAAAAATTAGTCATAATCCCACCCCTAAAATAAATTAACTACAACTAAAAGTGTTCCTTATGAATACACACACATACACACACAAATAGATATCAAAATACATCTATTCATATATTTACACTGTTGAAAAATTAGAAATGATAGATAACTGTAAGTAAAAATTGAAGTCTGTATAGCCGCCTGGAGGTTTTTTAAAAATATTTTTTTATTGGTTTCAGAGAGGAAGGGAGAGGGAGAGAGATAGAAACATCAGTGATGAAAGAGAATCATTGATCGGCTGCCTCCTGCATGCCCCACACTGGGGATCGAGCCCACAACCCGGCATATGCTCCAACCAAGAATTGAACCATGACCTCCTGGTTCATAGGTCAATGCTCAATCACCGAGTGATGCCAGCCAGGCTGGAGATTTTTTTATACCTATGTTTGCATAACTTATTTTTTAACCAAAAAATGGAATGGAATCATACTGTGTACATTGTTCTATAATTCTCTTTTAAAACTATGTTATCATTAATCACCATTATTACCATCATGAGCATTACTATTTATTGAAATATATTTACTTTTAGGGATGTATCATTACCCCTATTTCCCAGATAAAGAAACTGAGGATAATAGACATTAAATAAATTGTGATCTAGAACAATTTTAACCAGATTTTGTAGAATCCAAACTTAATATATATCAATAAGTGCTTACTTAAAATAGTGGTTTAAAATTAATTGTTCAATTTATTAAAGTTATAAATACAAAACCCTGGTTCAATTATGATATTAATTATTCTCTTATTTTCCTTATACATATACAAATGAATACACACACATACACACACAAATAGATATCAAAATACATCTATTCATATATTTACACTGTTGAAAAATTAGAAATGATAGATAACTGTAAGTAAAAATTGAAGTCTGTATAGCCGCCTGGAGGTTTTTTAAAAATATTTTTTTATTGGTTTCAGAGAGGAAGGGAGAGGGAGAGAGATAGAAACATCAGTGATGAAAGAGAATCATTGATCGGCTGCCTCCTGCATGCCCCACACTGGGGATCGAGCCCACAACCCGGCATATGCTCCAACCAAGAATTGAACCATGACCTCCTGGTTCATAGGTCAATGCTCAATCACCGAGTGATGCCAGCCAGGCTGGAGATTTTTTTATACCTATGTTTGCATAACTTATTTTTTAACCAAAAAATGGAATGGAATCATACTGTGTACATTGTTCTATAATTCTCTTTTAAAACTATGTTATCATTAATCACCATTATTACCATCATGAGCATTACTATTTATTGAAATATATTTACTTTTAGGGATGTATCATTACCCCTATTTCCCAGATAAAGAAACTGAGGATAATAGACATTAAATAAATTGTGATCTAGAACAATTTTAACCAGATTTTGTAGAATCCAAACTTAATATATATCAATAAGTGCTTACTTAAAATAGTGGTTTAAAATTAATTGTTCAATTTATTAAAGTTATAAATACAAAATCCTGGTTCAATTATGATATTAATTATTCTCTTATTTTCCTTATAAACATATACAAATTTAATAATTGTTAAAAGGAGCCTGTGTTAATTTTGGTTCCATTTACAAATTTAATTAAATGCTTTAATGCTTCAAAATGAATTTTGAAATTTAATATAGTCAATTTTCTTTTAAAATATTTTAATACCTGATTTACAGAGACCTCTCCAAATTATTTAAGTAATATTTGTAAATTTAATAAGTTAAATATAAATATGATGACTGTAAAATGCCTTTAATTGTTTATAAAATAAGTGCTATTTAATATTAAATGACAAGTTCCAACCAATTATTCAATTATGTGTTATAAGTTAGAATCACAAACCTAGCATGCTAAAGTCTATTAAACATTACAAATACCTTAAGTATCAAACAAAAACAAAATCATTAAAACACAAATATTAATACTGCTCATTAGATTTATCTCTTCATCTTTATAGTTAATTCTAAATATTTTTTAATGAAAACATAATTATCCAGTTCCCATTTGTCTAATGGAGAAGTAGCCTGTATTAGATTATTTTGCCAATAACAATTATAAATCCTAGACAAAATACAGAAATAACTGTGTGAAGGCACTGGAGAGCAACCCAACGTAGGGAAAAGTGGGAAGGATGTTATCCTTGAAGAAGGGAAGCTCACTGGGTGAGGTCCACATTTAATCAGCTTTTCCTCCGAGGGCACTTCATGGTTTACTTCAGTGCCTGGGGAAATACAGTTCAAGCAGAGAGCAGCAGTTTTACTGCTGAGATGAGATGAGAAAGAAGTCAGTTTTGGAAATGATCCAGAGGCACTGGAAATCAAATGGGGGAAATCCCAGGAAGGAAAATGCTACAAAGGAAGGAGATCCAAAATTTTAATATAAAGGTTCCTTTAACCCTTGACTGACTCCTAAATTGTATACACACAGGACAAGACTCCAAGAAACCCAGCAAAAAGAAAAAGGCTAAGGAACTAAGATGAGATTTTTAGCACCTGCCTAGGACTCAGGAGTTTAAGTTTGGTGTTTAAGTCCAACCAAAATAGAGGAGTTTGGTAAAAAGCTTGGGCTTTCTACTGACATTCCAGCAAGGCCTCACCTTAATAGTAAAGACTATATCTGAGGACCAATGGCAAACTGAATATACCTAAGAAAGACTAAAACTGAGCCCCCAAGGATCAAGATGATCTGCCAGTAATTTTCCTGCTGCCATAACAAAACACAATACTCTTTAGAGGAGGATAGCCTAACCCGGAGTTTCTACAACATATTATTCTCAATGACCGATACACAATAAAAACACTATTAGGCCTGCAAAGAAGCAAAAATGCAATTAAGAGGTTAGTAGAAGCAGATCCACAAGTGACTCGTGTTGGAATTACCTGTAAAAGAACTTTAAAACAAATACAATAAATATAATCAAGAACCTATAAGAAAATGTGGACAAATTGGGTGAACAGATAGAGAACCTCAATGGAAAAGTGGGGAACATTTTTAAAAGAACCAGGAGTGGTTCTCATCTCAGGAGTGGGCCAGCAAAACCACACTGCAGCCACGGGGGAGCCTGGATCAATCGCCAATACAAACCAGCCTTCTCTGGGAAAGCTCCAGAGAAATATGATGCCCCAGACTTTAGCAAAGAAGGGACAACTCATTTTAGCCAAGAGCAAGCAGAGACGTCGTGAAAGGACTGCACATCCAACGAGGCTGACCAGCTCATTTTCAAGAGCGCAGTCACCAAGACAACTGCCCATCCTGACAGTGTCGTCAGGCGAGGCGGCAGGAGGAGACCTTGGAGAAGCGCCAGCAGATGAGAGCCTACAGGAGACGGCAGGGGCTCCGGGCCTGCAGCAGTGAAGGAGAACTTTTAAATACTTTCGATGTGACAAACATGATGAAAATAATTGCACCAGGAAGTGCGGGTGAATCCCGGGGCCACGCTGGTCCTGGGTCTCTACACACCAGCCCCCAGCACAGCACAGCACAGCACAGTTTTTAAATTGGGCAGAGATGATCCCAGGAGCAGGTCTCTGTGGCCCACGGCTTCTCTGCAGGCAACCAGTCACCCGTGGAGACATCCAGAGACAGAATCTCAGAGTGAAGAAAGCAAGAGAGAGACTGGCTGTGGCTTTGAGGGAAGACAGGCTGGCCAGGGAGACAAGAGCCAGGAGCCACGAAGAATGTTTTGATTTCATACAAATCTGATTTTATTAAACTTGCTATTATATCTCAAAAAAAAGAACCAGATTGAAAGTCTAGAATTATAGAAATTCTAGATGCATAATCGAAATCTAATCATGAGGATTAGATTCAGAGAACTCAGACTGACGTTCTACAAAATACTTGCCCTATGAACTTTCTTTTTTTTTTTCTATTTTTATTGCCCTATGATCTTTTAAAGTGTCAAAGCCATGTAAGTCAAGCAAAATGAAAATCTGTTTTATAATTCTTGGCATACAGATCCTGTATATTTTTGACTGATTAATACTCATCATAATCATTTATCACCATAATGCATATTATACAGCCATCAAAACTATTTTCAAACATATGTATGTACAAAAGTGTTCATGATGTAATAATTTTTTTAAATATATTTTTATTGATTTAAGAGAGGAAGGGAGAGGAGGAGAGAGAGAGAAATAGTAACAATGAGAGAGAATCATTGATTGGCTGCCTCCTGCATGCCCCGCACTGGGGATTGAGCCCGCAACCGGGCATGTGCCCTGACTGGGAATCAAACCATGACTTTCTGGTTCATAGGTCAATGCTCAATCACTGTGCCACGCCAACCGGGCGATATAATAATATTTTTTTTAAATATATTTTATTGATTTTTTACAGAGAGGAAGGGAGAGGGATAGAGAGTTAGAAACATCGATGAGAGAGAAACATCGATCAGCTGCCTCCTGCATACCTCCTACTGGGGATGTGCCCGCAACCAAGGTACATGCCCTTGACCGGAATCGAACCCGGGACCCTTGAGTCCGCAGGCCGACGCTCTATCCACTGAGCCAAACCAGTTAGGGCGGGCGATATAATAATATTTTTAAAGTGAGATTAAAAACTCAAAACATAAGTTCCTAAGAGTTTTATTTTTTAATCTAACAGCCATTTCATACTATGTACTAGATATGATGATGAAGAGTCCTTTTTTACACAAGAATGCCAGCTAACAAATATAAAAGTAATGATTAAAATTATCATTTTACTACAACTTAAAAAATAATTCACTCTGGCAGGCTCATCAATGGATACCAAAGTCTTTGAATAAAAGGTTGGTGAGGAACCAGCTGTTCACATAGTTCACAAGTTTCACACCACAATTATGAGGGGAAAAACTTACATTGGAGGAATCAGGTTGTCAACACCTTAATTCAATGATCAATCTTATCGTCCTGCATGGCAAGATAGCAAGACATCTGATGCCTCCTGGTGTGATGTAATATGAACAATACAGTATATCTATGAATATTTTTGCCCAAAAAAGTTTAACCTGAGTTTAACTGATTATTTAGATATAATTTTCATTTTATGAGAAATCTAGGGGTAGAGGAACAGGTTACACTGACACCATGAGGAGTCAAATCCAGAAGGGCCCTAGCCAGGTAGCTTGGCCATGGTCGGTAAACTGCGGCTCGCGAGCCACATGCGGCTCTTTGGCCCCTTGAGTGTGGCTCTTTCTAAGCCTTAGGAGTACCCTAATTAAGTTAATAACAATGTACCTACCTATATAGTTTCAGTTAAAAAAATTTGGCTCTCAAAAGAAATTTCAATCGTTGTACTGTTGATATTTGGTTCTGTTGACTAATGAGTTTGCCGACCACTGGTTTGATCCCTGGTCAGGGCATATACAAGAATCAACCAATGAATGCATACATAAGTGGAACACAAATTGATCTCTCTCTCTCTCTCTCTCTCTCTCTTCCTTTCTCTCTCTCTCTCTCTCTCTGTCCCCTTCCTTTCTTTATAAAATCAATAAATTAAAAAAGTTTTAATGTTCTCACAAAAGAAATCAATACATCTTCCAAACAAATCCAGATGGTAGAACACACTGCAGGACAACTGCCCTAGTCTCTTGAAAAAACAGCTCCTGACTGTCCTAGATCTTAAAAGACTTAAAGACATGTAACCATGTTACACTGGTCCTTGGTTGGATTCTGGTTTGAAGAAATTAAATTTTAAATATAGCTTTGGGATAATTAGAAATTTTAAAATATAGACTGGATATTAGATGATATTAAGGAATTATTATTTATTTTGTTAGAAGTGACAATGAGTTGGGATTAAGTAGGAAAATGTTCTTGTTTGGAAATGCTTTAGTAATATATTATTGCTCTCAATTATATCCCTTTTTCCTGGGTAATAATTATATATCCTCACCTCTCCTCCACTCTTGCCCTGCAACTTGCAGGAATTCCTTTAGAAGGAGTCTATTTCCCCACCCTATTGACATCATGCTGGTCTTTGGTCAGTGAAATATAAGCAGAAGTGACATGGGTCTCACACATACTTTTCAAGTAGAAGCATTATGCATGTCTTTAGACTTTATACACATCTCTGAATTTGAAGAAGCCTTGGGAAGGCAGTTCTGGAGTTTCTATAAGTGCCAATGATGGGCTCAGCCCCATGTAGCGTGCTGCCAAAGAGGCAGCAATGTGTGGGACTCCGTGATCTGGCACTGCAGGCTCCCAAGCAAGGTTAGATACACATGGGGACAATCATGAGACAGTGAATGGTAAGGGGACGACAGGTGACCCAATGTAGGCCAAAGGAGGTGAAGGTAGCCTGCCAACAGTCGGGATAGCAAAGCTTCCTTGAAAGAAATGAAATTTACACGAGGCAGGGAAAGGCAATAGGACTTAACTAACCAGACAGAGGGAGGGGTGAATGTCTTAGCTGAGGGAAATGATATGATAGAAAGTGCAAAATCGGGGGGAGCCTGGGTCACTGAGGGAAGGTGGAGACACTTGAGGTGGAAAGACAGTGTTGAGCCACCCTTCATCCAGGATGGCTGGGACACAACAAAGTGACCAAGTTGCACCTAAAAGAAGATCTGTGTAATAGGGACATGAAAAAAGGAGGACAGATGTGGTGTTACCTGTGAGGCAAGTCTGGGACAACTTCCAGAGCAGAGAAAACAGGAGGAGTCTTCTCTGCCAGCCCAGGTGCCAGTATAAAAGAGCTTGGGTTAAGGCAGGGGTGGGCAAACTTTTTGACTCGAGGGCCACAATGGGTTCTTAAACTGGACCGGAGGGCCGGAACAAAAGCATGGATGGAGTGTTTGTGTGAACTAATATAAATTCAAAGTAAACATCATTACATAAAAGGGTATGGTCTTTTTTTTTTTTAGTTTTATTCATTTCAAACGGGCCGGATCGGGCCCGCGGGCCGTAGTTTGCCCAAGGCTGGGTTAAGGTCTGGGCAGAGGGAACCTAAAAGGAAAAATTTTACGGCAGGCTTGAAGGGAGAACCAGTGTGATTGGGAATGTTGCATTCAGACACTTGTGGCAAGCAAACTGTATTATAAGCTAATTCAGTGTGCAATGATTTTGAATGCATATGTGTAAAATGGAGGTTCTCCCCCTCCCCCCGCCCTCACTCACTGTTATCTCCACTCTTTTATCCTAAGTACAAAAATGTAGTCACTTGG
This sequence comes from Myotis brandtii, assembly GCF_000412655.1. Classification (NCBI taxonomy): domain Eukaryota; kingdom Metazoa; phylum Chordata; class Mammalia; order Chiroptera; family Vespertilionidae; genus Myotis; species Myotis brandtii. Next base: position 2,764,197 of record NW_005355833.1, on the reverse strand, counting down.
TAGGTAAACAGATATTTTCAGCTTATTTTTTTCATCCCTGAAAAAAACAACACTCTAGTGCAAAAGCAAATCAAAAGTATATGTTAGGAAAGTTCAACACTTTTGAAACATGTTGTATTTTATACTGTTCATCTATAGCACTTCACACCAATTTTTAGACTCAGTATTTCAGTACTAATATTGTGTCCAACATATAAGCCACTATTGAGTAAATGAAATGTGGCTGGTCCAAACTGAAATGTGCTGAAAGTGTAAATTATATGCCAATTTCAAAGACAGTATAATAAAAGAACGTAAAATATCTCTTTAATAATTTTACATTCATTATGTATTAAAATGATAATGTTTTGACTGTATTGAGTTAAATAAAACATATTTTTAAATTAATTTTACCTATTTCCTTTTACTTTTTAACAGGACTGTTAGGAAATTATATAGGGGCTTACATTTGTGGCTTGCATTATATTTCTATTGGACAGCGCTTTTTAAAAGCTTCATATTGTCTAGAAATATTGTGATGGAGCAGCTCATACTGCAGTTAATGACATTAACAGGTTCTTGCATGACCAATGGAATGAAAAACTGTTCCAGACATTTCTATTTTCTTGAAGGCTGAGTCGGTGATTTAGTGATAAGTCATCCAAATATCCTGAAACACATGCTCTATTACATGTTTTTAAGAACAGCCATTTATGTGATTAGGATTTCTTTTGCCATAGGGGAGGAAATATGAAAACGATTTCAAGAAAAATGTCCATTCATTAAAAAGTGTTAATAAATATTTTAGCTTATCACTGAAGCATGATAAATAATGTGCCTGAATCACTGTAGCATCAACTTACGAAATCTATATGCAGCCAGCAGGAGGCCCTGACTGAACGGGTCTGGTGTTTTGTTGTTATTGTTTGATTAGGTCTCTCAAGTATCTCTTAATCTACAGCAGTCCCTTTGCTGCTGCTTCTTTGTTTTTAATTTATTTTTTATTGAATTTATTGGGGCGACATTGGTAAATAAAATTATATAGGTTTCTTTTTTAATTTAAACTCTCTATTGTTTAAAGTATTATAGGTTTCTCTTTTTTTTTAATAGAATTGACTTTTTTAAGATTTAGGTCAATTGCTTTATAGAATATCCTACATGGTGTCCTTTAGTTTGTCCCACTATTTTCTGAATTCCTGGGAATTCATCTAGAGAAGCTTGATTACATTCAGGCCACACATTTTAGTAAGAATACTTAATAATTGATGTTGTGTATTAATATTGCATCATATTAGGAAGCACATATATCAAGGTTTTTTATGATTGGTGATGCTGATTTGATCACTTGTTTAAAATAAAGATTGCCAGCCCTGGTTAGAATGTCAGCCCATGCACCAAAGGATTGTGGGTTCGATTCTAGATCAATGGCATGTGCCTTGGTTGTGGGTTCCCTCGGTCAGGGCACATGCAGGAGGCAACCAGTCAGTGTATCTCTCTCACATCAATGTCTCTCTCTTTCTCTCTCTTCCTTCCTCTCTCTGAAAAACAATGGAAAAAACATCCTCAGGTGAGGATTAACAAAATAGAAATAAAGTACAGATTGCCAAATTTCTTTATTGCAAAGGTATATGTTTTCATTCACAATTAATAAGTGATCTTGGGTGAATATTTGGTTTCCTAATAATTGCTCACATAATGGCTGTAGCATACCAATCTTTGTATGAGATAATTATTTTATTAGGAGTTACAAAATGTTGGTTTTTAAATTCTACCATTTCTTTTACATTTATTCACTAGCACTCTTCCATAGAGAATCACTTTTCTCTCTTTCTCTCCTTTTAATTACCATGAGTTCATGGGTTGTTATTTATGCAATCTACAACAATAAAAGCATAATCTGCTAATTAGACCAGAGGTCCTTCTGGTCGACCTTCCAAAACAAGGTCGCAGCAGCAGGGGCCAAGGCAGTAGCTGCAGTGGCGGGGGGCAAGCCCCCTGCATGAATTTCATGCATTGGGGCTCTAGTATATTATAATCTATCACAGTCATTATTCATTTGATGTTCAAATTGCCCCCATCATTATTTGAGTGCTTCCTTGCTTTCTGGCATAATAGAATGTCCCAGGCTCACCTTGTACTTTTACTGCCCCAGATTAAGTCCCCTTTAGTGAAGAAAGCTATTTAGAGCCCTAGCAGGTTTGGCTCAGCAGATAGAGCATCTGCCTGAGGACTGAAGGGTCCCAGGATTGATTTCAAGGGTACATGCCCAGGTTCTGGGCTCCCCATTAGGGGGCATGCAGGAGGCAGCAAATCAATGATTTTCATCATTGATGTTTCCATCTCTCTCTCCCTCTCCCTTCCTCTCTGAAATCAATAAAAATATTTTAAAAAGTAAAATTAAAAGATTAAAGCTGATAGATGCAGCCAGATTATCAACCTGAGTATCTTTGTTTATGAAAGAAAGAAAGGAACAAAGAAAGAAAGAAAGAAAGAAAGAAAGAAAGAAAGAAAGAGAGAAAGAAAGAAAGAGAAATTTAGAAACCAAAATCTGGACATTAGATATGCTCCAGGCTATAAGCATCTCTTGGTGAATAGTTTTGTAAATTGAGATATAATTCACATATCATAAAATTCACCGGTTAAACAATTCAAAATGCAAATCAAAACCACAATGAGTGTTTGCTTTAGCAGCACACAGACTAAAATTGTGAAGCATAAAAATAAAACAAAACAAAAAATAAACCCACAATGAGATCCCACTTCACACCCATTAAGATGGCTATCATAAAAATATTTTTTTAAACAGAAAATAACAAGTGTTGGCCAGGATGTGGAGAAACTGTAACTCATGTGCATTGCTGTGGGGATGTAAAATGGTTCAGCCATTATGAAAAACAGTATGGTGGTTAAAATAAATAAATAAAAATAGAATTTCCATATGGCTCAGCAATTCCACTCCTAGGTATATACCCAAAAGTATTGAAAGCAGGGTCTTGAAAATATATTTGAACACCTATGTTCATAGCAGCATTATTCACAATAGCCAAAAGGTGGAAGCAACCTAGCAACAGATGAATGGATCAACAAAATGTAGTATATACAGACAATGGAGTATATTATCTTGCCTTAAAAAGGAAGGAAATTCTGGCACATACTCCAGCATGGATGAACTTTGAGGACATTATGCTCAATGAAATAAGTTATAGAAAGACAAAGTATGAGTCCACTTATATGGGGTACCTAGAATAGTCAAATTCATAGAGGCAGAAAGTAGAATGGTGGTTGCCAAGGACGAGGTGGGGGTGGGGCGGTGGAGAGTTATTGTTTAATAAGGTATGGAGTTTTAGTTTTGCAAGACGAAAAGAGTTCTAGGGATGGATGGATGGTTATGGTTGCACAACCATGCGAATGTGCTTAATGCCACTGAACTATACCCTTAATAATTGCTCAATTGCTGGGACTGGAGTGGCTCAGTTGGTTGAGCGTTTTCCTGTGCACTGAATGGTTGCTGATTCCATTCCCCATCAGGGGTCAGGGCACATACCTGGGTAGTGAGTTTGATCCCTGGTTGGGGCATGTATGGATGGCAACTGATTGATGTTTCTCTTCTCTCCTCTCCTCTCCTCTCCTCTCCTCTCCTCTCCCTCTCTCTCTCTCTCTCTCTCTCTCTCTCTCTCTCTTCCCCCCTTCCTCTCTCTAAGTATGTCGTTGTGTCCTTGGGTAAGGAATTTAAAAAATTGTTCAAATGATAAATTTTGTTATGATGTTCTACCACGGTTTTTTAAAAGTGTACAATTCAATGATGTTTCGTGTGTTCACAGAGTTGTACAATCACCACTATCTAACTTGAGAAGTTTTATCATGCCCCAAACAAGCAGGCTGGAGGAACGGTCAGACTTGCTTCCCCCAGCAGCCGCACCATTTTACATTCCTACTGGTGTATGAGGGTTTCAAGTGAACAGTTTTTAAAAGTTTCATTTTCTAAACTTTCTTTAAAAAGTTGTATAACTCGATTTAAATCACATAGCTTTGTCCTTTGTTTTGCAGATTTGTAATAAAGTAAGCAGGGAATGCCATACATGTGAAAAATGAATTATCTTAATAATAAAACCTACAATACAACCTCGGTTATCTATAGTCCAGATTATTTTTTCCATTCAACCCTGACACCTGTGGCCCCCTGACTACTGGCCTGACTCTGAGTCTCAGCACTGGCACGTGGCGCTGGAGACTGTTCTTTCATTCAGCATCCCTCCCTCCCCTCCTCCGCAATGCAGAGCGGCAGGGGACTACATTACCCAGAATGCACCCTCCCAGAATGCCCCCTCCTTCCAGGTTGGAGTTTGCAGGAAAGGAATTCGGGGGAGATTTGGAAGCATAAGGAAAAGGGAACCTATTATCCTCTAGAGGTGGCGACTACCAGATGCTCACCGACGTGAGTCGCCCACCGAGCGAGCTCTCAGGACCTACCGCTCAGGCGGAGACCTCCAGCGTCCGCTGCAGCTTCTCAGCAGCCGCCCTGAGCTCCGCTCCCTTCGCTCTTCCAACGACCGTGTAAGCCCTAATGCAGTATTAAACCCTTTGTACCCAGAGGACGTAGAGTGGCTTGTGTTTTCCTGAACAAACCCTGAATGATGTATATGGGGGCAGACGCACATTTCACGTTTAATATATCTGAAACACAACGAAGCGTGGTGGAAAGGCGGTGTGTCTAGACTCGAGACTGGGTTTTCACCAGCGGGGAATTTCTGTTTCAGAGCCAAACTGGATTCCAGTCTTACTATCCTTAATTTATCCTGAACATTTAAAAAACCATAAAAAGAAAAACTTATCGTTAAAAACTCATTGTAAACACCATTTAGTGATTGATTAATCCATCGAACAGATATTCCACGATTTAACGAATTAGTCCCACCATGTTGGCGTTTAGGTTATTTTTATTATTTTGGCTATTATGAATAATCCTAGGAGAGCAATTTTTAAAAATTATGTCCTTTAGACAGAGTCCAAAAAGTGATATTTCTGCTTCAAAGAATATAAACATGTTAAAGATTATTGATATACATTGCTACGTTTCCAGAAATGTAGCAATTTATAATAGTGACCAAGAAGTCATCTTGCACTCTATGACTCCCGTCAAATACTCTAATGTAACGACATTTGCTAATTTGATAGGTGGAATTTCAGGTTAATTTTTATTCACTTGTTGGTTAGCCATTTGTTGTTCCCTCCCTTCCTTTTCTTCCTTCAAACTTCCTCCCCTCCCTTCCTTTTCCCTCTTTTTTCTTTCCTTTTTTTCCTCTCTCCCTCCTTCCTTCCATCCATTCTTCCTTCCTTCCTAGAATTTACATACTTTGCCTATAAATGTGTCAAATATTATGCTTTTATAAATTTCCCCAAATTCCTATTGCATTTAATTTTATATGTCTTAATGTTTTTATGCAGCAAAAATATATTCTTTTAGATTCCTAACATTGCTTTTAGTATTAAAAAAGTTAACTTGTCATTCAGAAATCAGGTAAATTTTAACCTCTATTTTCTATTGTTTATGGCTTGACTCTTTCACCCACTTGAACTTTTTTTTTTTAGTTTAGCTTTTTGGGGGGGGCATATATCATTCTTTCTTTAAAATTGATTTTTAGGGAGAGAAGAAGGGGGGGGGGAGAGGGAGGAAAGAGAGAGATTGAGATTCGTTGTTCCACTTATTTATGCACTCACTGGCTGATTCTTATATGTGCCCTGACTAGGGATCTAAACCACAACCTTGGTGTATCTAGAGAAGGATGCTCTAGGGCAGCGGTTCTCAACCTGTGGGTCGCGACCCCTGAAAATACATCCTGCATATCAGATATTTACACTACGATTCATAACAGTAGCAAAATTACAGTTATGAAGTAGCAACAAAAATAATTTTATGGTTGGGGGTCACCACAACATGAGGAACTGTATTAAAGGGTCGCGGCATTAGGAAGGTTGAGAACCACTGCTCTAGGGCTTAAATCAATCTCTATGGTTTAGTGTTGACTATTCTTGAACTTCATATAAATGGAATCATAAACATAAACTCATCTATGTCTGGCTTCTTTCACTCAACATAACTCTTTTGAGGTTCACCCATGTTGTTCTGTGTGTTAGTAGTTTGTTCCTATTTATTGCTGAATAGTATTCCATTGTATAGATAAACCACAATTTACTTATCCATTCACTTATTAATGGATATTTGGGTTCTTTCTAATTTGGGGCCAGGTCAAATAAATCTGCTAAGAACATTCTGGCACAAACCACTTTGTTGACATTTCTACGAGTGGATTTACTGGGTCATGGGATAAGTGTAACTTTATAAGAAATGGACACACATTTTTTCAGAGTGGTTTACCTTTTAACCACTCTCCAACAGTGTGGGACAGCCACTCCACAGCCTCGCCAACACTTAGTATTATTTTTTATGTGTGTGTGATTATAATTTTAATAGTTCTTTTTAATTCAGCACAATCACAAAAGTTGCAAGTATAGTACAAAGAACATTTTTTGTCACCATTTTAGAATAAGTTGCTGACCTGATGTCCCATCTCCCCGTAATTCTTTTTATTTTTTAACTAGAGGCCCGGTGCACAAAAAT
>NW_005355833.1:2735793-2756575 GCF_000412655.1 Myotis brandtii | reverse complement strand
GCAGCAAGCAAGCCTTGTGCTCGCTTCAGTGCCTGGCTGCCGGCCGCCATCTTGGCTGACAGTTAATTTGCATATACTCACTGATTAGCCAATGAAAAGGGTAGCGGTCGTACGCTAATTACCATGTTTCTCTTTTATTAGTGTAGATCCTCACCAGAGGATATTTTTTCCATTGATTTTTAGACAGAGTAGAAGGGAGGGATGAAGGGGGGAAGAAAGAGAGAAACATCGATGTGAGAGAGACACGTCAATTAGTTGCCTCCCTTTCATGTCCTACCCTGGGCTGGGGATCAAACCAGCAACCAAGGTACATTTCCTTTGACTGGGAATCGAACCCAAGACCCTTTGGTCCGAGGGTCAACAATTCTAACCACTGAGCAAAACGAGCCAGGGCTCCCCGTAATTCTTTAGTGTGTATTTCATACAAACAAGAACACTCTCCTACATAACCATCAAAATTAGGAAGTTAATATTGGTTCATTACAACCATCTAACTCTCAAACACTATTCAAGCTTTAACAATTGTCCCAGTAATGTTCTTTCTAGTAAAAAGGTCCGGTTTAAAAAGTATATGTTGCATTTAGTTGTCAAATTTCTTTAGTCTCCATCAAACTGGGACTGTTCTTGGTTTTCTTTTTAAAAATTTTGAAGTTTCTAAGCCAATTATATTGTACAATGGCCCCAAATTTTGGTTTGTCTGATGTTTTTTCATAATTACATTCAGGTTATGTATCTTTGGCAACATTATCATAAAAACACATGAATTTTATTTATTTATTTTTGCAGCCCTTCCAAGCCAAATTCCCATCAGCTTATCTAGGCAGCCAACCAAGTGTATGAGTCACTTGACACACAGGACAACTGAGCAGAAAACACATGAATGTAATTTGCTCCCTTACTGATGATGTTCACTTTGATCATTCGAATAAGGTGGTGTCTGCAAGGTTTCTTCACTGTAGTGTTAATGTCTTCCTTGTGTAATCAGTACTTCTATGGGGAGGTATTCTGAGATTAAACTATTGCATTGCTTCCCAAATTTTTATGGATGAATTGATATCTGTATGAACTCATAGTTTCCTGTGTTCTTCAGTGGGAAATAATCTATTACTATCATTATTTATTTTGATAGTAAAACTGTACCAGATTTGACCCTGCAGGCTGGCTTTTGTCCTCTGTCATGTCCCAAACATTCTCAGAACAATTCTTTGCTTGCTGGCATAAGAGTATCCAGGATCACCTTGTATTTTCCTGCCTAGCCTGGAATCAGCCATTTCTCCAAGGAAGCTTCTTTTTGTTTGTTTGGATGGTTAGTTGGTTTTTAGTGAAGAATGGCCTTTAGCCCTAGCTGGTTTGGCTCAGTGGATAGAGCATCGGCCTGCGGACTGAAGGGTCGTGGGTCCTATTCTGATCAAGGGCAGGCTCAATCCCTGGCCCTGGTTGGGCGCATGTGGGAGGCAACCAATCGACGTCTCTCTCACATTGATGTTTTTCTCTCTGTTTCTCCCCATCCCTTCCACTCTCTCTAAAAATCAATGGAAAAATATCCTCGGGTGAGGATTAACAACAACAACAACAAAGAATGGTGTTTAGACCATCAACAAAACGAAGTCAACCCACCGAATGGGAAAACATTTCATCAATGGTACATCTGGTAAGGGATTAATATCCAAAATTCATAAAGAACTCACAACTCAACATAAAAAAAACCCCCAAATAATGCAATTAGAAAATGAGCAAAGGAACTGAATAGACACTGCTCCAAAGAGGACATACAGATGACTTCTGTGAAAAGATGTTCAGTGTCACTAATCATCAGAGAAATGCAAATTAAAACCACAGTGAAATATTACCTCACACCTGTCAGAATGGCCACCATCAATAAATCAACAAACAAGTGCTGTCAAGGGAACCCTTGTGCACTGTTGGAAGTAATGCAAATTGGTGCAGCCACTATGGAAAACAGTATGGAGGTTCTTCAAAAAATTAAAAATGGCCTTGGCTGGTGTGGCTCAGAGGTTAGAATGTCAACCCACACACCAAAGAGTTGTGGGTTCGATTCCCAGTCAAGGGCACATACCATGTTTGCAGGCTCGCTCCCCAGCTCTGGTCAGGGTGGGTGTGGAAGGCAACCAGTCGATGTGTCTCTCTCACATTGATGTCTCTCTCCGCTCCCTTCTTTCTTCTCTCTCCCTCTCCCTCCCTCTCTCTCTCTCTCTCTCATAAATAAATAAATAAATAAATAAATAAATAAATAAAAATAAAAAATGGAATTGCCTTATGACCCAGCATTTCCACTTCTGGGTATGTAGCCGAAGAAATTCAAAACACTAATTCTAAAGAATATGTATACCCCTATGTTCATTGCAACATTATTTATAATAACTGAGCTATGGAAGCTACCCAAGTGCCCATCAATAGACAAGTGGATAAAACGTGGTGGTATATAAAGTTCATTTTTAAAATATATATATAATTGAATATTACTTGGCCATAAAAAGAATGAAATCTTACTATTTGCAACAGCATAGATGAACTTAGTAGGTATTAACTAAGTGAAGTAAGTCAGTCGGAGAAAGACAAATACTATATGATTTTACCTGCTCTGCTCAGCATGATGGCTCTAGGACTGAATCTTTTGGGAAGGAAATGGAAGGGAAGAAGAAAAGGAAAGAAGAAGGGGTGTGGAACTATTATCATTGCTTTAAATGTTGGTTATTCTAAAGAGTATAACATGGTATCTCATTATGTTTTCAATTTGGATATCTCTGATGATAATGGTATAGAGCTTTTTTATATGCTTATTGGCCATTTGTACATCTTTTGTCAAGTGTCTATTTGAAGTTTTTGCCCATCTATAACATTATTTTTTCCCCCAATTGATTTGGACCCAAGTCCTTTATAAATGTATTGAGAAATGTGTTTAACCACTCTATGGCTTACCTTTTTATTTTCATAATGGTGTTGATAGTCAGAAGTTTTTACTTTTTATGAAGTGTAATTTATGAGTTTTTAATTTTATGGCTAGTGTTTTTTTGTGTCTCATCTGAAATATTTGCCTATCCCAAATTCATTAAGATATTCTCCCATGTTTTCTTTTAAAAGCTTTAAAGGTTTAGATTTTATGTTTAAGGCGCTGGTCCATCTCAAATTAATTTTTGTGTCTACTGTGAGACAAAGGCCAAAGTTATTTTTTCCATAAAGATATCCAATTGTGATCTTCATTTCCTGATGAATGACCTTGGATCTTTTGTCAAAAAACAATCATCATATATGTGTGGATTTACTTCTGTACTTTCTGTTCTGTTGCATTGATCTGTAGTCTACCAATATACCAATACAACCCTCCCACCCCATTGTACTCTATTGCTGTAGTATTCTCTACTTTTGTTCTTTTTCAACATTACTTTGCTAGGTTCTTTGTGTTTTCATTTAAATTTTATAATCAACTTGTTGATTATCTACAGAGATGCTTCATGGGATTTTAATTAGCATTATGTTGAATCTATAGGTCAAATTGGAGAACATTGCCACCTCAATAATATCAAATTTTCTATTATGTGAATATTATGTACATCCATTAATTTAGGTCTTTGCTAAATTTTATCACAATGATTTATAGTTAGCAGTGTAAATATCTTACTGATTGCTTATCAAATTTATTCCTAATATTGTTCTTGACTACCATAGTCAGTGATTTTTTAAAAGTTCATTTTTTTCAGTTGTTCAAAACATATACCTATACAGTTGATTTTTGTATATTGAACTTGTATCGTGCAATATTCCTAATTCACATATCAGTCTTAGTATTTTTTTCATAGATTTAAAATTTTTTCAATGTAAACAATTACGTTTTCTGTAGTAAAGACAGTTTACTTTGAGCTTTTTCAATCTGTATACTTATTTCTTTCTCTTGTCCTATCACACTGGCTAGGACTTCCAATACAATGGCAGATAGAAGTGGTGACAGTGAAGATTCTTGCCTTTTCCTGATTTTAGAACAATATTATTCAATATTTTACCATAATTGTATAATGTTAGCTGTGAATTTTTCTTAAATGCCCTTTATCAGTTTGAAGAAGTTCCCTGACATAGTAGCTTGAGATGTTTTAGTTTTGAACTGATGTTCACTTTTATCAATGCTTTTTTTGAATCTGCTGAGAGGATGATGTGGGGTTTTGACTTTCCTTCATTATTATGGCAAATTTCATTAGTTGGTTTTCCTAAAGTTAAACTGCCTTTGCTATCCTGGACTATAACTCATTTGCTAAGTTTTGTTTAGATTATTGTGCCTGTTTATGAAAGATAATTGGTATATAATTTTTCTTTTTTGTAGTATCCTTGTCTAGTTTTATATCCAGGTCATGCTGACTTTATATCCTCTATTTACTGAAATAATTTCTGTAAAATTAGTATTTTCTTCATTGAATATGTGATAAGAGAATTCTAGTGAATTCTACTGAAGCCATCTGTGTTTGGAGCTTACTTTGTGGAAAGATTTGTTATAAGAGTTTCAATTTGTTTAATAGATATAGGACTATTCAAATTTTCTATTTCTTCTTGATTATATTTTGGTAAATTGCATTTTTCAGGGAATGTGTCCATTCTCCTAAATATTCATATTTTTTGGCATAGAGTTATTCATAATATCTTATTCTTCATAATGGTATGTTGTGTTTTCTCATTCAGATTTGCTAAGAGTTTTTCAATTTTATTAATTTCAATAAACAATATTTGGCTGTGTGGATATACTCCACTGTGTGTGTATTCTATTTTATTGATTTCTGCTGTAATATTTACTATTTCCTTCTTTCTGCTTCATTTGGATTTTCTTAGAGGTTCTTCTTCTAACTTCTTGTATTAGAAGCTTAGAACATTGATTTATAACCATTCTTCTAATATATACATACAGATCTATAAACTTATTTCTGAATACTGCTTTAGCTGCAGTTCACTAGTTTTGATAGATTGCATTTCCAGTACAGTCAACTCAGAATATTTGATAATTTCCATTGTGCTTACTTCTTTGACTCATGGATTATTTTTGAAGTGTTTTCCTTAATTTCTAAATATTTTGAGATTTCTAAATTCTGGTGATCAGAAATAATACACTATAGCCCTAGCTGGTTTGGCTCAGTGGATAGAGCGTCAGCCTGTGGAATGAAGGGTCCCAGGTTCGATTCTGGTCAAGGGCACATGCCTGGGTTGTGAGCTCGATCCCCAGTTGGGGGAGTGCAGAAGGCAGCCGATTAATGATTCTCTTTCATCCTTGATGTTTCTATCACTCTCCCTCTCTCTTCCTCTCTCTAATCAATAAAAATATATTTTAAATAATAACAAATAAAAGAAATAATGCACTATATAAGTTTTGACTTGAAATTTGTTAAAACTTGCTTTATGAATCAAAGCATGTTTTGATAAATGATACATGCACACTAGAAAAGAATGTGTATTCTATACTTTGGGGATATAGTATCCTATAAATACTAATTAGATAAAATTGGCTGGTAGTGTTATTTAGACATTCTATATTTTAATGTTTTTATTGTTTTATAAGTTACTGGGAAAGCTGTGGTGAATTCTCCATATATTATTGGAATTGTCTATCCTTTTATTCTGTAAACTGCTGATTTACGCATTTTAGAGATGTGTTCTTGGGTGCATATTAATGTAGCATTGTTTTTGTTGTTGTTGAATTAATTACTTTTTCAATATGGAATTTCCCTCTTTATTTCAAGTAATAGCTTCATGCCCTAAAGTTTACTTTCTCTGATATTAATATAATAATATTTGCTTTCTTGGGTTAGGTGTTTAAATGACATATTTGATCCATTCTTCCCATTAAACTTATTTTCATATTTTCATGTATTTTGAATATGTCTATTGTAAGCAGCATATATTGAGTCTTTTTAAAAAATCTAACAGTTTATATTGTGTGTTTTTTTCCAAAGAGAACAAATCCACTTTTCAATGAGTTTATATCCTTGAGGGGTATATCACATGGATTCTGTGTCCAGTGGTCTTAGCCAGAAGGCTGATTGGGAAATTGGCACGAGCCATGCCACTGTTTCCATGAGCGTGAGTTACCTCTCCCCAGATTAATCTGGTTTTGTTTGGTTTGCCACCAGGAGTCATTGTGTTGTTCTTTGATTTGTACACACAAGCACATCTCTTACCTAGAGAGAATTCAGTTCCATCTTGAGCACAAACACCTTCAGTTTTAAGAAGAGCTGTGTTCCCTCTGGTTCCAGAGACCCCACTTATAGCCAACAAAAATGGCCTTGGACCACAGCCTTCCAGACACATTTGTCATTTAGCAGGCCTCCACAGGTTCCAAGATGGTGGAAAGAGACAATCTAGTTTTTTAATTAGGAGTTTTATTCCTTTACATTCACTCTAATTATGAAATAAGTAGAGGCCCAGTGCATGAGATTCAGGCATGGGGGTGGGGGGGGGGGGTCCCCAATTTTAGCCTGCTCCTTCTTGCAGTCCGGGACCCCTCGGGGGATGTCCGCCTGCCAGCTCAGGCCCAATCCCACCAGGAATCGGGCCTAAGCCGGCAGTCAGACATTCCTCTCGCAGTCTAGGACCCCTCGCTCCTTACCGCCCGCCTGCAGTGGTGGCAGGAGAGGCTCCCGCCACCACTGCTGCGCTCGCCAGCCGTGAGCCTGGCTTCTGGCTGAGCGGTGCTACCCTTGTGGGAGTGCACTGATCACTAGGGGGCAGTTCCTGCATTGAGCGTCTGCCCCCTGGTGGTCAGTGCGTGTCATAGTGACCGGTCATTCCACCGTTCGGTCGATTTGCATCTTAGGCTTTTATTATATAGGATTAAGTTGTGGGTAAGTCTACTTTGCTATTTGTTTTCTTTTTTTCCCATGTGTTTTCTTCCTCTCTTCATGCCTTGTTTTTATTAGTTCCATTTTATCTTCTTGTTTTCTTTTTACTATCAGTCTTTTAGAATGTAAAAAAAAATGTATTCTTAGCTTATTACAGTGTACCTGTCATTGTCACAAATAATGTAAGCATCTTAAAACAGTGTATGTCCATTTACCCCACTCACATCTTTATTTTATATATTTCATTGCCTACCTGTGTATAAACCCCACAAATATGTTATAATTGTTGTTTCAATAGTTTCTCATATTTACTCAATATGATGCTATGGGATCATTTATCTTCAACTGAATAAAGTTCTTTGGGATTTATTATTATGTTAGCCTGCTAGGGATACAATTTTGGAGCTCATTTGTCTGAGAACATTTTCTTTAACTTTTCTTTTTTAGGGAAATCTACATTAGCAGGGTGGTATTTTTTTCCTTTCAGCTGTTTGAATGTTATTTTATTGCCTTCCAGCTTCTATACATTTTTGTTATAATATCAACTATTGTATCATTTTTTTCTGGCTGCTTTAAAGTTTTCCTTTTATCTCAGTTTTCAGAAGTTTGACTATGGTGTACTTGGTGTTCGTGAGGATTTTTGAATCTGTGAGCTTTATCATTAATTGGATAGGAAAATTCTCAGCCATCATTCTTTATATATTGTTGGTGCTTATCTCTCTCTTCCCCTCCTTCTGGGATTTAAATTATTGTATATTAGATTTTTTGCCTATGCCCCATATCTCTCTCATATGTTGTTCTTTTTCATTGTGTTTTCCTTCTGTGTTCAGTTTAAATTTTTTTCTGATTAACTGAGTCTAGATTGGTGCTGTAACCATTCAAATAGTTCTTAAATTTCAGATATTTCAACATATATTTCTAGACTGTCCATTTGATTCCTATTCATAGACTCAAATTCTCCACTGAAGTAGTTTGTCTTTTCATTCATTTTGTCCATTTTTTCCTCCAATTTCTTTAACATACCAATTGTAGTTATTTTGAAGTCTTTATCAGATAACTCTAATTTCTAAATAATCTCTGGGTCTGCTTCTTTTACTGTTTTACCTCATGGCAGTTTGGTGGTTGTTGTTTTTTTCTTATTTCTTTGCATGTCCAGTGAGTTGTTTTTTGTTTTGTTTTGTATTTCTGCTGGTTAATAGTTTTTTGTTTTGTTCTATTTATCTGCTTATTTAACTGTTTATCTCATGATGATTTGTGTGTTTTTTTCTTTTTTCTTTGCATATCCAGTGGAGGTTTTGTTTGATTGATTTTTATTTTAGAGAGAGAAACATCAGTGAGAAAGAATCATAGACCAGCTGCCTCCTGCATGCCCCCTATTGGGATCAAGCCCACAACCTGGGCATCGAACTGGTGACCTCTTGGTGCATGGGATGATGCTCAAGCAACTAAGCCACACCAGACAGGGCTTTTGTTTTGTTTGTCTGCTGATTTAATATAGTGGTTATTACAGTGAAGAGGCTCTAGATTATATTGCCTTCCTCTGAATGCTGAATCTTGTTCTGACAGCAAGTGTCAAATTATTTAAGTTTTAGTTCTTACTCCTATTATGTAACACTGCTCATTCATGAAGGTCCTTAATACTAGGATGTGGGCTTTCAGGTGTTTCCATTAAGTGCCTAGGTATTCATAAAGTTTTATACATTCTAAATTAGGCTTGGCTTAATCTCTCATGTCTTCCCATTATTGTGTAACCTCTGAAATCTCTGTTCAGCTCTCAGCCTCCTAGTCACTGTTCTCTGCTAGGTCTCCTGGAGCCTTGCCCTGCTCTTACAGATCGTAACAATGGGCCAAGTTTCTGAGGGAATTTTTAATGCAATTTTGGAGTGCTCTTTCTCTGCAGCTCGTTCCTTAAGGGACCTTGGCCTCTAAACCCAGCTTTGTTAGTGGGTCTGAACGCCGATCTCTGTTTCCTCTGGCAATACACATTGCTGTTCTCTGCTCCATTTCCTTGTGCTGGAATGAATGTGAGTCTGGCCTCATGTGCTTCCCGTTTCTGAAGGGTAATAATCCTGCCTTGGTTGTGGCAACTGTTTTACTCAATTTGTCTAGCTTTTATTGTTGTTTACAGCAGGAAGGTGAGTCCAATGTCAGGTACTCAATAATAAATAGAGCTGAAAGTCAAGAGATTTCATATTTTAAAAAGAATGAATTAAAAGAACCACTATGTTTTTCTCAAGTTGTAATGCCAGACTAAACATAAAGAGCTTCTTACCACATGCTCCCACTCAAATTCAAATCCCAAATTTAAATTCCTGTATTGTTATAGGGTCCTGTCTTTTATTTCCATGCCTCTGTAAAAATTAATAGCTTAATAAAATATACTCATCCTAATCTTTGTTAAATTTTCTATTCATACAACTGAAGTAAATGAAAGCATTTACACATTGATTTTCATATTTCATGACCATTACAGAAAAATGTTAGATTTATTAGATCAAAGACAAAAAATGAAAATTTCCTTCAATTGTTAAATAAGAGTGAAATAGATGAGCTTTGTCATTTCATTCCTTCTTTATTTTTTTCTGGTTTTATTGAGATACTAGAGGCCTGGTGCATGAAATTCATGCATGGGTAGGGTCCCTAGGCCTGGCTGGTGATTGGGCAAATTGGGGCCTTCCTTCCCCCGACTGCCAGCCAGGGCTTTCCTTCATTCCACGCTACCCTCTGGTGCACGCGCACATCATAGTGAGCAGTCGAACTCCCGGTCAGTCGAATTCCTGAGGGGACAATTTGCATATTAGCCTTTTATTATATAGGATAGTTGACATATAACATTGTATTAATTTTAGGTGTACAATATGATGATTTGATATATGTATATATTGCAAAATGATTATCATGATAACTTTAGTTAACACCCATCACCTCACAGTTACAAATTCTTTCTTCTTGTAATGAGAAATTACTGTCTTAACAACTTTCAAATATAAAATACACTGTTGTTAGGTATAGTCACCATGCTGTACATTACTCCATAGAACTTATACACAGTATCTCATAAGTGGATGTTTGCACCTTTGGACCACTTTCACCCACTCCCTATGCCCTGCCTCTGGCAACCACCAATCTGTTCTTTATGATTTTGGTTTTTTTAGATTCCACATATGTGAGATCACACAGTATTTGTATTTCTCTGACTTATTTTACTTAGCATAATGCCATCGAGGTCCAGCCATGTTGTCACATATGGCAGTATTTCCTTCTTTTTTATGGCTGAGATATAGATAGATATAGATCTCTCACATTTTCCTTGTCCATTCATCCATCAATGGACACTTAGGTTATTTCCATCTCTTGGCTATTGTAAATAAGGCTGCAATGAACATGGGTACACAGATATCGTTTCAATATAGTGATTTTATTTCCTTCCGTTATAAACCCCAAAGTGGAGTTTCTGGATCATATGGTAGTTCTATTTTTAATTTTTTTAGGAACCACCATACTGTTTTCCGCAGTGGCTCTACCAATTTGCATTCCCACCAGCTGTGCACAAGGGCTCTTTTTCTCACATCCTCACCAGCACTTATTTCTTGTCTTTTTTATAACCATTCTAACAGGTGTGAGGTGATACTCCATTGTGGTTTTGATTTGTAATTCCCTGATTATTAGTGATGTTGAGCACCTTTTCATGTACCTTTTGGCCATTAGTATGTCTTCCTTGAAAAAATGTCTATTTCCTCTGCCTATTTTAAAATTATATTGTGTGGGGGTTTTTTTGTTTGTTTTTGCTATTGAATTATATGAGTTCTTCATCTATTTTGGATATTAGCCCCTTATCAGGTTGATGATTTGCAGATGTTTCCTCCTATTTGGTAGGTTGCCTTTTCATGTTGTTGATGACTTCTTTTGCTGTGAAGATTCTTAGCTTGATGTAGCCCTACTTGTTGATTTTTGCTTTTGTTGCCTTTGCTTTGGGTGTTAAATCCAAAAAATCATCACCAAGACCAATGTCAAGGAGTTTACCCTGTATTTTTTCTTCTACCAGTTTTATGGTTTTGGGTCTTTGAGCTTTGCCATCTTATTTTGTCTTGCTTTTTTGATAAATATAAAATCCAAAGGAATATTGTGTAACTTCACTGAAATTGGTATCAGTTAGGGAGCTCTCTAATTCCCACCTCTCCCACAAATTGCCTTTTAAGACAACTCAATCCCTGGGTAGGAGCCTAAAATAAAATGTTATAGTAGAAAAGCTTCTGTGTTGTGGTCATAGAAATACGAATTTATTTTGTTTCCCTCATGTTAGAAAGAATAAAGAAGTTACTTAGCAATCCATTTCCCCAATATCCTATTGCTATTTACTTGACATTAAAGATTATAGTAATTTAAATGTTTCAAAGGGACTTTTAAAGTAGGGTGCCCACTAGGTTCAAAGCATTTATTTAGTCATTAAATATATATTGAATATTTAATGTTCAAATAATACTGGGGGTGACAAAATATGTCAAACATTATAACTTTAAGGACTTATTGAGGCGGGGGTGGGGGGCATGGCAAATAAACATAGTACATGGAAGTGTACTTGAGTATTGTAAGGGTAGCCCTATTGCTACCCTTAAAGTCTTATGAAATTCAAGTACAGAAAGGATCTCTGGGTGGATTTAAAGGTTTCATGAAGGCAGTAGTATCAAATTTAGTCTCAATTTTTGGGTAGGATTTGGACGGGTGAGGAAAAAAGGAAAGGGTGTATAAGCTGAGAGAATCACATAGTGAAAGACAGAAAAAAGGGAATAACAGAAGGTCCAATTTGTCTGGAAATTAGAAATAACAATGGGGAGGTCATGTGTGGTCTCTTTATTGGAAATTTAAATGCATGGCTGGGGTGGGGTGGATAGGCCACCAGGAACCAGAGAAGCTGTTGCTGATGGGAGAAACACTGGGACTGGAGCTTAGGAACATTGGCGACGAGAGGATATCAGGACTTCAGGGCCAGTGCTGGTCCACAGAAGAGTTTCTGACTACCTGAGTTGAAAATCCCGAATAATGTAGTGAGTTTACATAAAATTAAATTCATTTAATGTAAAGGACTCTCATATATTCTAATGTTGAGTCTTTCCTACCTTACTATTTAAAAAAATTTTCTAACCAGTAAAGTTTACCTGTTTTATTTTTTAAAATATATTTTTATTGACTTCAGAGAGGAAGGGAGAGAAATAGAAACATCAATGAGAGAGAATCATTGACTGGTTGCCTCCTGCAGGCCCCCTATTGGAGATCGAGCCTGCAACCCGGGTGTGTGCCCTGATTGGGAATTGAACTAGCGACCTCTTGCTTCCTGGGTCAATACTCAACTGCTGAGCTACACTGGCTGGACCCTACATTACTGTTTTAAGACATTAGTCTGTAGAAAAATAAATGGTAAAGGTCCATGTTCATTGCAACATTTACAATAGTGAAGATATTGAATGTAAGTGTCCATTGTTGGATGGATAGATGGATAATGAAAATGTCTTACTTATATATTTACCTTCTTTATACATATATCACATAAAGAAGTTTTTTAAACATACTTTTATCTTGCAAAATTAAAAGTTGGTAATCCTATCTTGGTCCTTAAAACACTTCTTTTTTTTAAAATAATGTTATTGGTGAGAAAAACAGAAGCACATGGGGTCAATTTAGACCTGAGGGATATTGGAGCTGGTGTGAGCACGCTTGGATACAGTGGAGAAAGTGGGCTGAAAGGAGGAAAGATATTTGGGAAATAAAACTTAGAAGATGAGGCAACCATTTGGCTATGTGAGTCAACAGAGGGCAATTCCAAGGGTGCCACTGATAAAAACAAGAGAGTGAGGCGTGCGATGGTATTTTGGTAGAGGCAAAGTAGGCAGAGCCTGACGGGGAAGATTATTTTAGTTCTGGAAATGTTCTGTGGATGTTCCTGTAGGAAATGTCTCATGGTCAAGTGAAATGTCAGTCCGGAGCTTCAGAGGGTGGTTCACTTATTGATGAAACAACAGACATTTATTTTATGCCTGCTATGAGCCAAGCACTAAATTTGGGGAAAAGAGATATATTTGCGTGTCACTTATATAGACTTTCTTACAATTATCTTTTCTTCATTAAGTTCTTATTACTTAATATAACTCTTTTACCTGTTTTATGGTGCTTCTGAGAACCTGAAATTCAAAGATATATTGCAAATCTAATATTTGAAATTTACAGTTGATCTACAAAATCATAAATGAATAGAAAGCTAAGACTGATTTTAAAAAAAACTTTATTAGTGTTAGCCTGCCTGCAGTGTCTCAGACGTGTAATGGCACAGCACCATAAAAGTTTCTATCTTGGTCACGGTTTCTCTCTTGATGAGCAAGTGAACAGGCTGGTAGATGGCTCTCTGTAGAGACCCAGGCGAGGGAAGTTCCAACCTCATGAACAACACTTGGCTTCCAAGGTCACTCTGTCATCTCCATGTCAGTCAGCATGCATTGGAGATTTCAGGCCTCAAAGTGACAAACATGGCTTCTACTCCCACTCCGCTGTTCAGCACTCAGCCCTATGGCCCAATCTAACTACAAGGGCAGCTGGGAAGCATAGTCAAGCTTTGTGTGCAGGAAGGAGAGGAAGAGATTTTATTTAATAATTAGCAGTCTGCCATGATTGGCATTAAATCATCTGGGGGAAAAAGTTAAATTCTAATAAATAAAACACTTGGTCATGAAGAGCACTTTGTTTTAATGAACAGAATTTTTAGCACTGCATCTCAGAAGAGAAGTTATTACCAGTTACAAGGAGTTTCTATTCATGTTACAGTTAAACCATGCTTTAACACTTGTAAAAATTAAACTAGAAAACAGTTGAATTCCTATAACTTCATTCCAAGTCCTTGCAAGGGTATCACTTGCTTTTTCTAGTTGAAAAGCAATCTAAGCTAAGTAAAAAGGGGGGGGGGGGGGGGGAGTGTAAGGGGAAGAGGATACTATCCCAGGATTAATATGTTTCCTATAAGCAGATCCTTTACGACCTTCCTCTTTGTTCCCAGGAATATGGGTCTCTTTGATGTGTTTGTGGTTTTTGCATTTCTTTCACCATCACCATTTTTTTCTTCAAAATTTTCCTTAAAGAGACTGCATCCTTTTAAGAACCCTTAGCCTGTGACCACTTGCCTAACTTCCAATACATTTTTACTACATCTCATGCCCTTCAGTTTAGTTCTGCACTTGAGCCTGACACGTGCTCACAGTGGCAGATAGAAAGCCATCAGCAGTACTACATCACTACTCAACATGACCTATCTAAAGACTCTGAATTTATTCTTGAAATATAACATGTGGATTATTCTATCTTTAGTGTATCTCTTAGGACTAAATTCCTTACCTTTTTTTTCCTTCTGTTTGTTTTGTTAGAGGATATTTTTTCCATTGGTTTTTAGAGAGTGAAAGGGAGGGGAAGAGTCGGAGAGAAACATCAATGTGAGAATACACATGGATTGGTTGCCTCCCGCACGTGCCCCGACCAGGGCCAGCGATTGAGCCTGCAAACGAGGTATTGAACCCAAGATCCTTCAGTCCACAGGGCCATGCTCTAACCACTGAACTACCCAGTTAGGCTGCCTTATTATTTTAAATCAAATATCTATGGGGACCTTTCTCAAAATCTGTTACTATCAACTCTGCTTTAAGTATATCATCAACATCAATAATAATATATTGTTTCTTCTGGCTTAGGATTAAGGATCTCAGATATTTGCTGTGTGTTTTTTTAAAATGTATTGGATGAGAGAGAGAAAACATCAATTTGTTGTTCACTTATTTATGCATTCATTGGTTGATTCTTGTTTGTGTCCCAATGGGAATCAAACCAGCAACCTTAGTGAATCTGGACAACACTCTAACCAACTGAGCTACCTAGCCATGGCTCAAACATTGGCTGTTGTAGGTTGATCCTAAATAGGTGAAGTAGTCCTGTCTTAGTCTGTTTAGGCTATAGTAACAAAATACCAAAGGTTGGGTGGTTTATAAATTAAAACACACACACAGCTGTTTATTTCTCACAGTTCTGGAGACTGGAAGTCCAGGACAAACTACTAGCATGGTTGGGGGAAGACCCTCTTTCGGTTTGCAGACTTCTAGCTATATCCTTATAGGATGGAAAGGCTAGGGAGCTCTGTGGGGCCTCTTAATAAAGGTGCTAATCTCAATCATGAGGGCTCGCCATCCAGTTGCCTCCTGTTGGGAGGACCACCTGCTAATACCATCACCTTGGGGATTAGGATTTCAACATATCGACTCGGGCAGGGGATACATACATTTAGATCATATCAAGTCTCTTCCTGGTAAGTAGTTTGGAGCAGGAGGGGAGCTAAAATGGGTAATTTGGGTCATTAGAAAACCTTCACAGTATTGTTTAATCAGAACACTTCAGTAGATTTTGCTCTTGGCCACCTAGCATCAGAATACTAGGAGGGAGGGCTGAGGGAGGCAGTGTCATACAATCTTTTCCCCTGGAAGCTGGGGAATTTGCAAATGCTCTCCCTAAGTGCTTTGAATCTTGAGCGAGTGACACAAAAATGGAGGCTCCTGAGATCATTTACAGCAGTGAAGGGACATAGAGTCCAGAGCTTAGAGATGAATGACGAGGGGTGGGGTCCTCAGCAGACTATGCCTGAGCAACATCTTGGCTCTTTTCCTGGACCATGTTCTTTGGTTCTGCGGTAACCTTATAAGAAACTGTCCTGCCTGCATTGGTCAGGGTTTCTGCTGCCTGCAACCAAGAATTCCAACTAGCGCAAACACTATATCTGCATTTTCCACTAAAAATAAATTTCTTATTGCAAAAATTATTTATCAACTGAAAATCTTAGAAAGTTTTGACAAAACAGAAAACACTGTAACCCCATCACCCAGAGTAGCTTTGTAAAAACAAAACAAATCTTAAAATATATCCTGATGTATACTCTCCCAGACTTTTCCTGGGCATATGAATATATTTTTTCTTGCTCCGGCTACCACACTGTGACCAACATGCTTGTTATTTGCCTGCTATTCTGCCTCATCCTACATCATTGCTTCTCCACAGGAACTTGAACACAGACATGTTCATGAGTTTTGGTCCAGCCTAGTGAAAAATACTTGTCACAGTTACTTGAGTTGTCTTTGAATAAATATATGTAGAAGTGATATAAGTCTTATACACAGAAGGCATATAAAATGATTTCAGGTAAATTCTTGGGACAAAAAAAAGCAATCCAGCAGAGTAAAACGTGTATGTGTTACTCTGTTGGGTAAGAGTCCTCAAACATCTAACATGGCTATCTCATTTGGTCCTGTACAAATGAATGCATAATTTTTATATTCAAGTTGCTAGAATTCAGAATTTCCAGACGAAGTTTAGGGTATAGGTATATTGTCTGGAGGACCTTCTATTTTAACTAGAAATATATTTAAAAGTTACTAATTTCTTATTAGTAACATTAGAATGCATTAGATGATCTCTAATTCAAGAAGAGGTGTAGTTCATATTTAAAAGTACATAATTACTTCTACATACAAATAAGAACTATTTCAAAGTACATAATTTGGGAGGACAATTTTACCATGCATGCTTAAAATTACAAACACTATTTGCAAATAGTAAATATAGTAAAAGTTCTTAGGAAGTCTGTTCTCTATCTCAATAGACTTTAGTACCTTTTTCTATATAGAGGTAAACTTCAACCCCAGATGGATGGAAATAAATTTGTAGGTTCTAAATGAATTGCATTTCTGTTTTTTCAACATAGATTGCCTTTAGTCAGTCTTATTCCATGATCCCTCATTCCATTATTTACTTTTAAACTATCTACTGTTTTCCTTTATAGCCATATTTCAATACTAAAAATAAGAGCTTATGGCTCTGGTTTTCTTCCTGGTGAATGGTAAATAAACTTTCCTTTTATTGCTACCCCCAAATTTTCTTTACTAAATATATTTAAGACATAGATTCACAGAATTTCTAGTGACTTCCAAACAAGTGCACAGGTAATAGTGCCCCCCCCCCTTTCTTTCTGTTTTTGTTAATCCTCACTAGAGGATATTTTTCCATTGAATTTCAGAGGGTGGAAGGGAAGGGGAGAGACAGAGAGAGAAACATGTGAGGGAGGTACATCCATTGGTTGCCTTCTGCACACATCCCCGTGCACCCCCGCCATCCCCCCCAATTGAGCCTACAACCGAGGCACGTATCCCTGGCTGAAATCGAACCCAGGATGCTTCAGTCTGCAGGCGGATGCTCTATCCACTAAGCCAAAACGGCTAGGGAAGTTGTTTTTCCTTTTTCAAAATAAATCATCTTTAAGCTGCTTTTAAGATTTTTACTAGTAATTTAAAAAATCCTATTACTATTTTTACTTAACAGTGGTTTTTCTCTATGACCTACCCATTGATAAGGTAACTATTCAATAATTTAAAAATAATCTACTACTTTATTGAGCAAACAATAAGTAACTTTTTAGATCCTGGGCCTCAACATTCCTTTGCTATTCAAATCAAAATGCAGTAGTCGTCTCACATTTGTTACCATGAATTTCAAAAGAATAATCTACATTCTAAAAAACTTTTTATACAGAAGGACAAAGAGAACATAACTAAGCTGGAGTCTTTCCATATCATTGTCTTCTGGGGTCCAGGCAGCAGAACCATGATGTAGGTGAAAAAGTAGTATGGCCAGGCTCCAGTGTATGTGACTCAAACAGAAGAACAAAAAGTTGAACTGTGAATACATCAGCTTAATTCACGAAAAGGATGCTACCTATAGGGTCTCCATTTTTAGAGACCAAACAAGGGCAAATGAGCTAAAATAGCAGGATCAATGTGGGTGATTTATAAAACAATACTTTCTAACAATAGGTATCCAGAGGTTAAGGATATGCATTGCTCATACCTCCTAGAGAATAAGATAGGCTGCTCATTTGTTTGGGATGGCTCTTGATGGGAAATATTCTGGAAGACAGGATGGTATCTTTCTGAACTTGAAGTCCATCTTTCTCCATAGGGGCTCAAACCTTGGAATTGTAGCTCATTTATTACTCGCAGTGCGAATCAAATCCAGTTCCAGACTCTCCACCTTCACCTAACTCCCACTGTAGAATCATCTCAGCAGGAACTCATCCTGCTCCAAATCAAAATGTAGCCATGCCCTGGCAGGTTTGCTCAGTGGATAGCGCGTCAGCCTGCAGACTGAAGGGTCCCCGAGTTCAATTCCAGTCAAGGGCAGCTCCGGGTCCTGGTGGGTGGCATGCGGGAGGCAACAAATCGATGTGTCTCTCTCACATCAGTGTTTCTGTCTGTTACTCCCCCGTCCCTTCCACTCTCTCTAAAATATCAATGGAAAAAATATCCTCGGGTAAGGATTAAAAAACAACAACAAATGTAGCCAAGACTTCTTGATGGGGGCTTCTTTTCTTACTCTATCTTCTGATGTCTGATGTGCGATATGCAGGGCCATTCAGAGCAATGACTTACGACTATAACATGCAATTGAATGTAATTCAAGAAACTCTGTAAAATAAGGGATATAAGAGCAGGGCTTTTTGTTTTTATGTTGGTCAAGTACTGTGGGGCAAATGGCTGAGTGTTAGCTGAGCTATATTTCTATTTCCTTTTGATAATAAAAAATCAAAATCATTAAAATTTCCTTTAAAATAAGCTACAAATATATCTATTTGTAAAAATGAGAGGAATCTTTTCTTCCAGAGTATGTTGGAAAGATGGGATGTTAAGTATTCAATTGGTTATATATATGTTTTAGACAATACAATATCTAATGATTGACATCTGGCAAAGCCTTATTTCAGTTTTCTAACACCAATACAAAAGCTGTTATACAAATGTATAAGGGTAAGGTGATTTTTAAAAATAACTGTTAAATTTAGCCCTAGCCGGTTTGGCTCAGTGGATAGAGCAACGGCCTGCAGACTGAAGGGTCCCAGGTTTGATTCTGGTCAAGGGCACAGTTGCAGGCTCAATCTCCAGTAGAAGCCTGCAGAATAGCAGCCAATCAATGATTCTCTCTCATCATTGATATTTCTCCCTCTCTATCCCTCGAAATCAATAAAATATTTTAAAAAATAACTGTTAAATTTAATATTTTCACTTAGTGATAAAGCCATTTTTTTTCAATCCTAATTTTAATTTGTATCTGTCCACTTTCTTTAATGGGGGTTTGAGCTTCCACACCATTCTCTTTAGTTTTTGTACGGTAAAGTGACTATTTTCTTCTTTTTAGCAGAGCTGGATGAGGAACATCGCTGCATTTGATTGGTTGGCTTGTAAGGGATTACTCCTCTGGAAAGGCACTGTCCCATATCACATTGCTATAAATGTGGACTTAATTGGGGTTAAATATTTAAATTGAAGCATTTAGCATCAGAGAACATAAGCTTCAGGACTCCTATGTTACTTAGATTTTACACAACATAATGACTTAATGTGCTTCTGATGAAGAGCTCTGCTTTGAAGCAACCTTAAATACCATACCCAGGAAGAACTGACTCTGGCACACAGGTAATTTGGGGTCCCAGTACATTTTATAACGAAGCTAGTACAATTTGAAAAAGAATAAATTCAAAATATACAAATTGACTTCAATAAGATTAACAACACTGAGGAAGACATGTCAGCTAAGTCAAGTCAAATAAACCATACTATTTATTCCCATATAAAACAATGACTTTCAATTTTGTATTCCTCATTTCCAAGCTACTCAAAGAACATGATCACTTTTCAAATTTCGTTATTTTATCTGAAAGAATTTACTGAGCAAATGCTTAGTTGCAGGATTTTACTTTTGTAACCCATCAGGTTACAATATTAGTGACTACGAGTTTCTTCCCCAGTGCAGGCATTCTGTATGTGTTTTATTTACATTCTGTCACTTTTTATTTCCTCCTAAACTTTATATGCCCAAGAATGAAACTGTATTGGTGTTACGTAACAACATTTCAAATTTGCAACATACATACTGACTTATCTGTCCCTTGAACCCACTTCCCTGAAAAAGAAACACATGAATCCAAACAGAAAAAAAAACTACCTTACAGTGTATAGTGAGAGTCTAGGCGTGTAGAAATAAAAGCATTTAAAAACAGTTGTATGGAAGGGTCAAGAATAGATGTATCTTTCCTTGTTGGTAACAACCACAGGCAGCCAAGACCTTAGGCCTGCACACAGAAGTTGGTAACCCAGCGGGAATTAAGGCTTTAAGGTCTCTTACAACTGTTGTGATTCGAAAAACCCAAAGCAAACAAGCGCAAAGGCCTGATAAAGTGCTCCAAACAGAGCCTCTTTGGCAACCCAGGTTGAACCATATGACTCAGGTGGACGATTAGACCAAACTGTGCGCCGTTTTCTTTCATTGGGTCTATAAAGCCCATAAATTATGTTTGGTCCAGAAAAGCAGAAGTTATCAGCACCTTCCTTCCCCACTTCTTAATATCCCATACATACACAATTCTTAAGCCACGGTCTTCATTCATTGACTAAACAAGATCCTGGGTGCCTTTTTGGTGACCACTCCTCCCAAGCTGACCTGACATGACAGCGGTTTGAAAGGCCCCTCCGTGGAAAGGGTAGAGACCACGAGGTTCGTCATCCAAAGGTGGACGCGACTTGCTTTTATTTACTTATTTATTCGAGGGGCGGCGATGGCCGCGGCTGGACTAGGACGAGGGTGGAGGAGAAGGGGCGCGCGGGCTGTGAGCCGGGGATGGGAGCCCTCGGAGAAGGGGGGCAGCAGCCAAGTTCCACCAGCTCCGCCCGCCGGACCCAAAAAATGACCAGCCCCCCCAGCCCCCACACACACACCCTCACTGCACCCATGATCCCTCCCCCTCTTCCCAGGCCTTTTATCCTCCCGCCTGCCCAGCAGCCCGCGACTCCCAAACCTCGCGCCAACCGCCTCCTTCCGCAACC
>NW_005355833.1:2733300-2735700 GCF_000412655.1 Myotis brandtii | reverse complement strand
TCTCGAGGTAGTCACCTTCCCTATCCCCGCCATTCCTCCCACCCCCCTAGTTCAGCCACGGAGCAGCGGCCGCGCTCCTCAGCCGCCCAGAAATCTAAAGGGGTCCGTCTCCGGCACCACAACCAAATGGCTGAGCCTCCCTGGCCGGCTGCGCAGCCCGCCCATTGGTCCCTTCCCCCGCCGCTGCTGCCGCCACTGGCTGTTGCCCAGAGATCCTTGGCGGCGATTGGCTGCAGCTCCTGCCGCTCATTCGCGCGATCGCAGATCCCGCCTCCACAGCGATCAGGTTTGTGTGCGCCGCGGGTGCTGGGGGCTCGAGAACCGAGCGGAGCTGGTTGAGCCTTCAAAGTCCTAAAACGCGCGGCCGTGGGTTCGGGGTTTATTGATTGAATTCCGCCGGCGCGGGAGCCTCTGCAGAGAGAGAGCGCGAGAGATGGAGATGGACAAACGGATTCATTTAGAGCTGCGGAACAGGACGCCCTCTGATGTGAGCATTTGCCAAAAATATCTCTGTCGGTCCATTCTCCTACTTTGTGTATGTGTGTGTGCGTTGGGGGCGGGGGGGTGAGGCACTTTTATTGAGGGGGGGAGCCCGGGAGGTGTGGGTTTGGGGGTCGGACTGCAAATGAATTGCAAGGTTGGGGGGTTGCAATACCATCAGAGCATGTTCCGGCTGCCGCCGCCGCCGCTGCCCTTGGTGTGTGACTACCTGTGCGTGTGCTCCCGCGTGTGCGAGTGTGGGTGCGAGAGTGTGCGTGCGAGTGTGCACCCATCGGGGGCCAGCGGGCGCACGCGTTTGGGTCGGAGAGAATGAGGCAAAATGACCCTCTAGCTCGTTGCTCCCATGACTCCGTCTGGGGAAAAAGATTAACGAGGGAGGAGGAGGAGAGGGGCTGCCTCCTGGATTTAACAACAAAAAGGGGGTTTATATTTTATAAATGAACCCCCCCTCCCGTCCACCACCCCCTCCCGCACCTCACCCCTCCCTTTCACTCTCGCTCGCGCACACACAATAAGTTTTGGGCTTCGCGAGTCCGGTTTAGTTTCTGATAAATGTGGACCGGGGCCCCCGGGGAGAGCGCGTGGGGAGGGGGCTGCGGTGGAGTTGGGAATGGCTCGAGTTTAAAGTGCGTCTTCATTTCTTTGCAGTGATGAGGCGAGAGACGGGGGAGCCATATTTGTAACTTTGTAGTGTTCGTGAACGCGCCCTTTCTCTCCCTCCCTCCCTTTCTCTGCCTCTTCCTCTTCTCCTCTTTCTCCCTCACTCTTTCCACCCCACCTTCGGGCCAGATGCTGATATTTCTTTCCTTCGGAGCGGAGGATAAATGGGAAGAAGAGGGGGAGGGATTTCCGAACGTGCAAAGGCACAGATAATCCCCGCGCCTCCCCACCCCGAGCGATCGCTATTGCAAGTTACCCCAAGGCTACGTCCCGGTCCCCCCTCGACCCCGCTCCCTCCGGACGCCAGCCTCGAACCCTGGCGACCCCGGGCCGGTCTTTCTCCAGAGGGGGCTCCTCGGCAGCCATTCGGTGCCCGGCTAGTAAATGGGCATGGGAAACTTTGTCAGGACTCGGGCTGCCCGGAGCTGGTGCCCGTGGTGGGCATTGGCTGGGTCCAGATTGATGCGGGCACCGCGAACACGCAGCTCCGGGATGGGAGTTTGCCTTCCCGTCGCCGTTATTGATTGGGTAGCGGCGGGAGCAGGGCCGGAGGAAACTTACACGGCAGGGAACTGGGAGCCTCGGCGAGAGCTCGCCGCTGAGGAAGTGGGAGGCCAGGGTGGGTTACGCGAAAGCTCGTTTTTTGTTTTTGTTTTCTTTTCCTGGCTCCCTCTCGCTTTCAAGAGCTGTTTTATGCGAGTTGGCGGCTCCGCGTTAGAGAACCCGGGGCTGAGACAGAGACGCTGGCTGACTCCTTCTAGTGGCCTTTGGGGACCAGGAGAGCGCGGGCGCAGGGCCGGCGCTCCAGCCGCGGTGGCCAGGGTTCCCGAGTTGGCGGAGCACTGTGTGCTGACCTGTCGCCCCTCCAGCTGATTAAACCCCGAATCCCCGGCGAAGACAGGCCTCGCTTCCTCTTTGCTCTAGTTCCTCCCCCAAACCTGAGTGAGACTTTTGAAAACAAGATCCTTTTTGTGCCTCCCCCCCCCGCCCCCCATCATAACGCAGCTGTGGAGTGTAGACGTGCGGAGCCTGATGGCGCGCAGGGCGGGGAGGGGTGCCCGGCGGAGAAGGCAGGAGTTGCCTGGAACAATTTGCCGGCGGCTTGCCTTTCTCTGGTCGGTTCCCTCGCGGCTGGAACCCCAAGCCGGAGGGTTTGGGGGCTGGGTGTGGTGATGGGGGAGGGGGCCCGAGCCGCGGTCTTCCCGCGTACTTTCCGGAAGCCCCCCGTGCGGAGGGGGA
>NW_005355833.1:2714468-2732636 GCF_000412655.1 Myotis brandtii | reverse complement strand
GAGCTCGAGGTGTTCTATTATTTTTTTAACGGCCAGACCCGCCCGAGGCCGAGCCCCAAGGGCGACGAAGCATTATTAGGGGGCAGGGGCGGCCGCCAGGGCCCTGTTCGCTTGTGGCACGACTGCCGGGCGCCAGGCTGCCATTTTGTCACCGCGGCTGTTGTCGCTGCGGGAGGGGGGGTGGGGGGCAGAGCCTTGCGCCATCACCCCGACGGGCCTGGACGTGGAGGCAGCTTGGGGAGGTGGCCCCAGCACCCTCAGATGTGCTGTGGGACCCGATGGGTGTTCCCTCCCCGTGCCACTGGCCTGAGGCTCTGCTGGAGCGTCGCGATCGCTAGCTCCTTCCTTCTAGTGCCCCCCTGTCCCCCACGGCGCTCCTCAGCCCCCCTCCTGCAGTCGTTTTAGACGTAGTTAAATGTGGTCCTGAGGATGAACCTATCACCCTGGTGTTTGTTCTTTCCTCGGAATTGATAGGAGGGGGCGGGGGAGAAATTGAACCGGGGGTTTCTTTTTGGGGAGGGGATGCGCACGCAACTCTAGCGCCCCGACTGAAGCCAGGACCGCCGCCGCTTCCTCGGGAGGGACGCGGCGCGGGGGAAACGCCCTGGAGGCTGGGCTCTCGGGGGAAGGTAGGTCTTGCTCCGCGTTTCAGGTGGGTGTTGCAGCGCCCTGCAGATTGATAGGGGAGCCCCCCCCCCTTCTCTCCCCGCCTCCTTTTATTTTTTACCCAGGGGAAGGCAGCTACAGGACTAAATGTAACCGCGAACGGATAAAGGATAAAAGAAGGGAATAGGTTTGCTTTTTAAAAAGTAAGTGATGTCTTTCTTGCAGACTCCCCTTCTCTGCTATTGACTGCAGAGCCAGACAAGGTGTCCTGTAGGTGGCATCTCTCGGGGACTTTTTAAAGCCGATAGGATGCCGATTAAACACCTCACTGGTTAAACTGGTGTCTGCATAGAGACTAGCTTTCATGGCAGTGCCCAGCAAAGGCTGCCCAGTAAGCCAGGTTTAACTTTGACCTTTGGAATACATCGCCTGATGTTTTCCAGTCTGACTTACTGCTTAATTGGGTTCAAGTAGGCTGTTGTTAATTCCAGTTTATGCAAGCCAACGCGGAATCCACAGGCTGAAAATTGAGCATTGAGCTCGGAATAGTCATGGTTAGTTATGTTTTGTTACTGAATTGCTGCTGCTGATGGTAATTTTAAGTTTGGGGGCTGGGTCCACAGTAAATCTTGGTTCTGGAATCACACAGATCTGGGTTTGAACACCCCACCCCACCCCACCCCCCACCACCCTGCAAAATGGGTGCAGTACCACTCGCGCCTGGTTGGCTTGGCGTGAGCTGACAGGAGATCACCCCCCACCACACACACACACACACACACACACACACACACACACACACAAAAGAGGTAAGGTAAGTTAACCTGCCCCTGTGAGCTGGGCAGGTCAACCTAACCTACCTTTCTGAACTTTGGTTTCCTTACCTGGAAAACGGAAGTAATAATCCTAGTTAGTGAGTAAGGGACAAAACTGGCTTGATCTGGCCCTCAGGTGTTCAGGCTACGATAGCTTTGTTCTCTGAGAGATACGGGATGCAATGGGACACAACTCTGAGCCCCTCTTCGGATTAGAATAACAATAATAGCTAATGCTTTACATTGTACCCACGCTGTGCCTGGCGCAGTTCTTATTGGATTGTGCCTATCAGTTAATGTCGTCCCCACAACAGCACTATGAGGTAGACGATACTCTTATTATTCTTGTGTTACACATGAGGAAATGGAACACAGGCTATCACAACCAGTCTGTCCTCAGTCTCTACCCTCCCGAAGCACCCTTTTTTGTAAAATACCTTAAGGAAGAGCTTTTTTTGTTTCAAACGTACTCACCTTAATGGCAAGTGAGTTTCCTGTGTTGACGGTACGGAGACTGGAGGGCCTCCTGATTGAAGATGTTGGGAGAGTTGGTCAGGACCAGAAGCTCTGCGGATTATCTTTTTTTTTTTTTTTAATATATTTTATTGATTTTTTACAGAGAGGAAGGGAGAGAGATAGAGAGTTAGAAACATCGATGAGAGAGAAACATCGATCAGCTGCCTCCTGCACATCTCCCTCTGGGGATGTGCCCGCAACCCAGGTACATGCCCTTGACCAGAATCGAACCCGGGACCCCCCAGTCCGCAAGCCGACGCTCCATCCACTGAGCCAAACCGGTTTCGGCATTATCTTTTTTTTTAAATTAAATTTATTGGGGACATTGGTTAATAGGGTCATATAGGTTTCAGGTGTGGATTTCTGTGTTAACAAGATCTGTACATTGCACTGTGCCCACTACCCAAAGTCAAATCATCTTCCGTCACCATATATTAGGCCTCCTTCACCCCCCCACCCACACCCTGGGGGTTATCATTTTAAGGGGAAGCCATACACTTTCTGAGTTTGGTTTAGCATGTCACCTCTCATTAGATTTGAAGCAAATCTGGCCTTTTAGGTATTGGGGGGTGCATTTGGGGTAATGAAAAGACATTCAGGAGCCACTGTTAGGCACTGGTTTCTATGGGATCTCGTATGTTACGCATTTTCATTACTCTCCATCTATAGGCAAAAACTGAACAGAATTGGCATGCCCTTGGTGTTTAGGACTAATATGCTAATAATACCGCATGGATCATTTCAATCCTCTCAAAAACTCCTTCAGGGTAGGCCAAGAATTGTGACATCCTATTCTCCCTGTTGTGAAAGTGAATCATTGAGGGTGGGAGAGAGGGTGGAACAGTCAGACAGCAGGTGAGTAGCAGAGTTGGGTTCTCCTCTCATTGTAAAACCAGAGGTGGACAGTGAGGACTTCGCAAATTATAGTCTGTTGATGATGGCCCATCACCAGAATCATATGGGGAACCTGTTTTGGTACAGCCCATGAGCTAAGAATAATTGTACATATAAACATTATACACTGTTTGATGATATGGAACATTTACCTTTGAATCCCAATTAAGTAAAATGTTATTTCCCCCGCACAAAAGAATTCTGTGTTAGACCTTTATTATAAAAATTATACTCACATATTTTTAATTTTATCAATAAAGGAATTGTGGCTCTGGCTGGTTTCTCAGTGGTTAGAGTATCAGGCCAAAGGGTTACGGGCTCAATTCTGAATCTAGGGCAGTCCAGGTATGCAGGGAGGCAACCAGTCGATGTGTCTCACATCGATGTTTCTCTTTCTCCCCATCCTCCTTCCCTTCCACTCTCTCTCTCTAAAAATCAATGGCAAAAATATCCTCACATGAGGATTTATTTATTTATATTTTAATATATTTTTATTGATTTCAGAGAGGAAGGGAAAAGGGGAGAGAGAGATAGAAACATCAATGATGAGAAAGAATCATTGATTGGCTGCCTCCTTTAGGTCCCCTACTGGGGATCGAGCCCACAACCTTGGCATGTGCCTTTGACAGGAATTGAACCCTGGACCCTTCAGTCCACAGGCCGGCGCTCTATCCACTGAGCCAGACCAGCCTGAGCATCACATGAGGATTAAAAGAAAGAAAAAAAACTAGTAAAAAAGAGAATTGTGGAAACTTGTTTTCTCTCATTATAAAAGTGCCTGTGTAGTACTGTCAGTTTTGCCTTTAGGTAAAGTTTACTATTTGGTTCTTTACAGAAAAAGTTTGGTAAGCTCTGGTTTAGTAGAGTTGGGGGAGGGACCCTGAGATATGGGTTTTTAAAAATTAAAAAATTTTTTTATTAAGCCATTCATTTGGTTGGTGCTTTGGGGGCTCTCCAAATCCTTGTATGTATGCCCTTTAACTAGTTGACACCTGGTGGAAATCAGTCTCAATCCAAGAACCTGCATTAGAAGAGAAATTCTCCTTGCCTGCTTAAAATTGAACACTGCTTCTATCCAGAGGTTCTGTATAACTAGCTAAAATTCTTTATCTTGCATATTCAGAATATTTCAAAAGGCTTTTGCATATCTTGTAGTTACATGGTTACTTTTTAGATGTCTTCTTAGAGCTAGAGGGTAGGAGCTTTGAACTGCAACGGTTTGAGCTTTGAGGCCTGGTAAGGTGCCACAGCTGTGCACCCAGTGGCTGACATCAGACCCTCAGAGCACAGATCATTGAAAACCACAGATAACCTTGGAATCTCTGGTTTGGGCATGCTGCTCTTACTCCATGCATGTTTCCTGGGGAACGAACCAGCTGAAAAGTGGCTTTGAGCTTCCAAGCCCTTCTTTCTACCTCTAGACCAGGGGTGGGCAAACTTTTTGACTCGAGGGCCACAATGGGTTCTTAAACTGGGCCGGAGGGCCGGAACAAAAGCATGGATGGAGTGTTTGTGTGAACTAATATAAATTCAAAATAAACATCATTACATAAAAGGGTACGGTCTTTTTTTTTTTTTAGTTTTATTCATTTCAAACGGGCCGGATCCGGCCCGCGGGCCGTAGTTTGCCCACAGCTGCCTAGCCTCTTGTGCCTGAGCCACTGAACGAAGGGAATGGATGTGAGGTTGGCCAGGCCTGGGGGAGGAGATTCTAAATCCAAGAGAATGAGGATAACAAACCACAGACTCAGTTCCCTGCCTTAGCTGCTGCTGCATCACCAGCCTCTCAGGTGACTTACTCTATCTAGACATACACAATCCTTCGTATAGGAAACACAGGCACCGGGTTGAGCTTGGAGAGCTGGTCATCCCAGAGGTTAGGTCCAAATCAGTCATACCACATTGACATAGAAAACTCGGGGCTTTTGGTGATCTGTTATGGAGAGAGTGTAGGATTCTCATCAGATAGATGTCTCCTTTTGCCTGCCCTCTCTACCTTGGTGCAGTCACTTAGGAAAGGAGAACTTGCTGCTGAGTGCTGGTGAGCCCTGGTAGAATGAACTTGGCCCAGTTGTTTGGCCTGAATTCTGCCTTGGTAAAGAGGAGACTCATTACACTGGTGTCCAGAGGGGGCACTCCCTTACAGATGTTTGCTGCCATGTCCCCCCATTGTGACCTGCCCATCCCCTGCTGTGGCTAGTTCTCTGGTCTCCTATAAAGTACCCCTCACGGGTCCCTGTCACCACTGCCTTCCTGCCACGAGTAGAGAAACATGGACCTGACTCTGAATCTTAACATTACATTGAAATGTAATTTTATGACAAATGAAAAATGCCCAACAATGATGTTTTCATTAAAGAGATGGAGTCTGGCAGGGATGGAGAATTTCGAAGGCATCTGTTGTTCAGAACTTCTCTTTAATAAAATTTGTTGAAAAGGATCCACAAAGCACCCAGGGCCACCTGTCCAGACATGGAAGCACCTTCCTTGTATAGAACTAGTTGTCCGATGAGATTGGTTAATGCAAAGTCTGTAAACAAGATAAAACCTCTTTGCTCTACCACACCAGCCCCTGTCCTGTGCCTACTGGGCCACACCCTGTAACCCCCACGTTTTCACTCAAATTTATTTTGTTTTGGCTCTACCGCTGCCCTGATATACTTGTCTGTCTTCTCCTTTACCCAAACTTGCTCCAGGCAGCAGATCTAAAAGATCAGCTTACTTACTATCTTTTACTCTAATTTGGATTAAAGTCAGGGCTCTCTTTCCCAGAGTTGTTTGCATTTGGAGATTCCAGTTTGGTGAGGAAATTACCAGAGAACTCTTAGAAACTTGAATGCCGTTCTCAGCTTTGCTGTTAACTGAATCAGGCATATTGTTCAGCTGCTTTGGGCCTCTATTTGCTTCACTCTTAATTAGATTAGTGGCTTTCAAACTTTTGATCCTAACAGTAAGAAATGTCTTATACCACTGCCCAGTGTGTAGATCAGCAGTTCTCAACCTGTGGGTCGCGACCCCTTTGGGGGTCGAACGACCCTTTCACAGGGGTCGCCTAAGACCATCGGAAAACACATATATAATTACATATTGTTTTTGTGATTAATCACTATGCTTTAATTATGTTCAATTTGTAACAATGAAAATACATCCTGCATATCAGATATTTACATTACGATTCATAACAGTAGCAAAATTACAGTTATGAAGTAGCAACAAAAATAATTTTATGGTTGGGGGTCACCACAACATGAGGAACTGTATTAAAGGGTCGTGGCATTAGGAAGGC
The DNA here is from genome assembly GCF_000412655.1 of Myotis brandtii. Taxonomy (NCBI): domain Eukaryota; kingdom Metazoa; phylum Chordata; class Mammalia; order Chiroptera; family Vespertilionidae; genus Myotis; species Myotis brandtii. Next base: position 2,726,519 of record NW_005355833.1, on the reverse strand, counting down.
TGAGAACCACTGGTGTAGATACATACATGTCATTTGAAAAACTTGACAGCTCCCTTACTGCGTGTAAAACACTTTTCATTGAAACAAGTGTGCTGACTTTGACCCATATATTGGTTTCATTAATTGTTCGTGTTTGAAAGACATTTAAAATGTGAACATTAAGGTTCCTTCACACGCACATATTTTGTGGTTTGATTTGGGGGGATGAGGGAATGCCGTTTGTAGCATTGTGAAACCTGTCTCCCGAGGGTCAGTGATTTCTGTGTTGTTAAGCCAGTTTATCTCAGAGTCCCATTTTCTCACCCTGCTCTCCTTTCTTCTAGCTCTTTCCTAACCAAAACTTTTTCATGGCATTAAAGAATCATTATCCTAAATTCCTACTCTGGATGGATGCCTTCCTGTGTTCGTGGTTGTGTCAGTGACCCTAAGCCAAGCATGTTCCTCCACTCCCTTCTCTCTACCCTCATCACCCACTGCCCTCCATCCTTTGGTGTAGGCACCCTGTGCGGGCTGCCTGGGGGCTCCCACATTTATTTACCAGTGTGGAGGAGAAAGGTTGTCAACATAAGATTCACTCGGCTGCTACTCCCACCCAGACTGCCTGGGTGTTCCTCCTGTCCCCCCACCCCTTCCAGCTGTGGTACTTGGGCAAGCCCCCTCACCCCACCTTCCCTTCTTGTCTGTGTAAAATGACGATGTGATAGTACCTACCACAGCCTGGCACACAGTAAGCGCTCAATAAGCATTATATGTTATTATTATGGTTTGTCCCGCTAGAACACCACAGTTGTCGCCCACTTAAAAATAAACCTTACGTTATCCACAGACACATTACATATATAAAAAAGTAACGTTTGTTTCAATGGGAAAAGAGGTTAGAAGCTATAGACTCAAACTTGCCAGAAGTTATTTTTCCCCACAAGCAATTCCACAGTAAATGTGTTGCTTCTGAATGTGAGGATAACCATCCCATCTAAACATCGTGGCTCAGCCCGGCATTGGATTGTCAGGTTGTTTCTGCTGAGGAGAATGTCACGACTTGCCGCTCTCCTGGCAACCCCTTTTGTCACTGCCCTCAAGCGGCTGTTTTAGGCTCTTCTCAAACTGCCCACTTACCTACGCTCTCAGACCCTTTCCCTCCCGGATCAGTGGTCGGCAAACTCATTAGTCAACAGAGTCAAATATCAACAGTACAACGATTGAAATTTCTTTTGAGAGCCAAATTTTTTAAACTTAAACTATATAGGTAGGTACATTGTTATTAACTTAATTAGGGTACTCCTAAGCTGGCCTTTGCTAAAAATGTCCTCAATCTGAGGGGTCGACCTCAGTGAATGTGCCCCCACTTCTTCTAATGCCACTTCTTCAAAATAGACTCACCCAGGCCGAAAACCGACTTCTGCGCATGGGCCACGAAGTTTCAATTGCACTGTACGTGCGTGCGCGCCCGCACGTGTTATTTTGTGGAAGAGCCACACTCAAGGGGCCAAAGAGCCGCATGTGGCTCAAGAGCCACAGTTTGCCGACCACTGTCTTAGCTGCATCCTCCTTCCTTACAGAGAAAATTAAAACCTCCTGGTTTCCAAAGAAATACCTAGAGACCAAGTCCATGCCCAGCTCAGCTGTCCTTTGGGTCTCATCCTGCCTGCCCTCTGGTCCCCTTCTTCGTTCTGGGCACCTAGCCACTCTCTTGTAGGGATGCTTCTCCAGCGTGGGATGTTTCTCCCACCTTAAAACAAGTGGAAGACCGCCCTTGGTTCTTCTCTCATTGTGGCTGTTAGCTATCTCTTCTCTTTTACATGCAGCTTATTGCACTGTCTATAACCACCTTCTCCGTTCCCTCCTCACACCTCAACCCTCTTCAATCTGGTTTGCTTCCTAAACAGCTTTCCCTGTCTTCTCTTATGTGGCTCCTCAGCATCAGTACTTACACCCTGACCTTCATGAGATACGCTCCCTCTTGCCCCTCCCTTTCTCTGTTTTTTCCCCTATAGCTAGGGCTGCTCCTCAGTTTCTGGTGGCCTTTGCCCTCCTCTCTGCAGCCATGAAGCATTGGACTCAGTTAAGCCTGGGCCCTGGGTCCTGTTCTGTATTCCCTTCCCATAAAGTCCTGTCCTCCCTCACCAACAGCTGCAGTTTACATCTCTGGCCCTGACCTCTTGGCTAAGCTCAGGACCCACTGAGTATCTGCAAAGCACCCCACATTCAGTATGTTCAAAAGGAGCCCATGACCTCTGTAACCTCTCCCTTCCGCCTTCCGACATGCACACACGGGATCTTCTTTCTAGCTATCACAAGTTCTGTCGACTCAAAATATTCTCCACTGCTTGCAGCCAATCTCCCTGCATCTCAGCCCCCTGGAAGCTATGCTTCAAGCTTCAGCCAGAATGCTCTTAACAAAACAGATGAAATCATTACCCTATACTTAAAACACATCATTGTTCATAGGATAAAATCCAGAGTCCTTAGTAAGACCAGCAAGGTCCTGCATGGACTGGCCACTGCTGGCCTCTTCCTCTCATTTTTTCCCCTTGCTCTGCCCTCTTTCCTGCTGTGCTGGCCTCACTCACTGCCTTTTATTTCTTCAAATCTATTCCACGCTGTAACTGCCACCATCACCTACTTAGCATCTAATCATCTTTACCATCTCCTTCATCATCCACCCCTCCTCAGCTCTAGGTCTGGTTCTTTTGTTAGAAAACTCTTATAGACATTTCCTTCAAAGTGCTTGAGTTTGTAATTATATATTCCTGAGTGTGAGTGTTTTAATTAGCATCTCTCCCCCTGCTTAGCTGGTAAGCTGCTTGATTTAAAGGACCTGGCCTGCTTTGCACTGTGTATTCTCAGAGCTCAGCACTGTACTTGGCTCATGGTGGGCATTCTAGAAGTGTTGGTTGGATGAAGGAACCATGGGACGTGCATGTTCTTGTCATTTTCATTGCCCTCTGTTTGGTGAGCCAAGCACAAAGCCACTGAAACGACTAGAGGTTTGGTGCCCTCAGCTCTCCCCTGGCTGGGTGTGAGCTTCTGCCACTGGGTGGGTGATTCATACTTTCTCAGCCCAGTGCTCTTCAACTTCTTCCAGTTTTTATATCCCACTTGAGGCCTGGTGCACAAATTCGTGCACAGGTGAGGTCTGGCTGACCTGCCTCAATTGGGATGATTGGGCTGGCTGCTGGGGGGGCGGAGGGGGGGGAGCGGGAGGACAGGGCAGGGGCGGTTGGCTGGCGGGCCCCGCCCCCTGATTGAACTCCTGGTCAAACTCCCGGTCAAACTCCCAGTCGAGGGGACAATTCGCCTGTTAGCCTTTTATTATATAGGATAACAGTAAAGAATTTGACCGTGAGCCCCAATATACTTACCAATTAATTGCAGATTATTCACACACACTACATATGCACATTATAAAATGGAACAATAAAAATTAAGAACAAGTTAAAAGATATTAAAAGTCCTAATATTTTTTTTCCTACATCCCGGTAAAAGGGGACCACTGCTTTAATCAGTTGCTTATTTTATTGTTAATTTGGTCATGAAAGTTCACGTCATACAGGAAATGCCTATACCTTACCAAACACTCTTTCCTTAATTAGATCTTCCCAGCCCTGGTGTGTGATGGGTAGGAGTGGAGAGCATTTTTAATCCTTCTTTGATAAATGGGAAATCCAGTGGTCTGCCTGAGATTCCCCAGCAAATCAAGTGTCCATTTCTGCATGTCAGCTAGGTGCTGCCTGGTTAGACTGTGTGCACAGACCTATCCAAAGCTCCCTCAGGTCATCCCTTAGGGTTCAGCAAGGCCAATCCCTGAGCTGTTCCTGCAGATATGGAGAGGCCCAGAGTGTCTGAGGTGAGAGGATTCCATCAGTGGACCTAGGCTGGTCAGTGGAGGGGAGAAGTCTCTCTCCTACTTACCCTCAGGCTGGGAATAAATCGAAGGCAGGATCAGCTTCAGGCTGGAAGAGGGGGGATGGAGGGCCAGTGTGAAACTGGAGGAGACAGGCCTGAATGTGTGTGAAGCACCTTAGCAAAGTGGTGCGGAGACCCAGCAATCACAGGTGTCTAGGACTGTTTTTTTGTCGGATTGTGCTGCCTCCTGCAGAAGACATGGGAGAGAGAGAGAAAGAGAGTAGGTAAGGGTGGTGGGTTTGAGGCAAGATCCTGTAACAGTAAAATTAAAAGTATTATTTTCAGGGACTTGCATCCCAGGGAGGGACTCATCCCATGTTACGTAACTGCCTTGACCTTAGTTATTGACCTCACCAGCAATCCCAAATCATGTGACTGGAGCGGGTGGTGAAGGGAGCCCTCTTTCACTGACAGGGTCTGTGTGCCCAGCATCCAGAGTGACGTAGGGAGTTAAAGGAATGCTATTTGAATATCTGTGTAGCAGATTGAATTTGTTTAATCCAGTTCCTGTGACCCACTCCCACCTGGGCCAGGAGGAGTGGGTCACAGGAAGGTGGTGGTACGGGTTTCTGTGGTTGGGGGGGATGGTGGAGAACTCAACATACAGATGGGGGCGGGGGGGCGGATGTAGTTAGGGAGGCAGACTGCAACCCCAGTTGTCAGAACCACCAGGGAAGCATTTATAAGAAATTCCCAGGCTCTGCCCAGCTAAGGAATCCTCCAGGGGGGTGCCCAGGCTGTATTTTTAGAAGGCTCTGAACGGGGCTCTGGGGCACAGTTGGGAGCCACCACACTGAGGCAGGTGCAGCACTTCACAGCAGGTAGGAAGAAGTAAACTAAGGAGGTAAAAGGAGAGAAAAATGGAGCAAGGAAAACGGGAAATAGAAAGAAGGATGCAGGACTTAACCTGCTGGGGGGCAGGGATCCAGTCCTTGGCCCGGCCCCCCACATCCCCCATGGCCACGCAGTTGACACACATGCACATTCCTGCTCATGACAATTGTAATGTTTTGTTTCCCTGTATCGTGCTACTGCCGCCGGAGTGTGGAGTGGGGTTTATTGAGCAAGCCTGGACTTGGCCACCGGGATTTCTAGGGACTTGAGAGGCAGGCCTGTGGGCCTTTTGTAAGGAGAGGCCCTCAGGGCCAACAGTCGGGTGTGGTGGGCAGTGCCCGGGAATATGGAGCTCCATGCCTAGAAAATATCTGGCAAGTACCCTCTTTGAGCCTCAGTTGCCTCATCTGTGAAATGGTGACGAACAGAAATATCTGCTTCCTAGGAGTGGTGGTGAGGGGCGTCATTAGAACGGAAAGAAAAGAGGTGTAGTAAGGAGAGGCCCTCAGGGCCAACAGTCGGGTGTGGTGGGCAGTGCCCGGGAATATGGAGCTCCATGCCTAGAAAATATCTGGCAAGTACCCTCTTTGAGCCTCAGTTGCCTCATCTGTGAAATGGTGACGAACAGAAATATCTGCTTCCTAGGAGTGGTGGTGAGGGGCGTCATTAGAACGGAAAGAAAAGAGGTTTGTGCCAGATGTGTGTTGTGGACAGCCTCTGAAGGGTAGTAGATTCTAACCAGCCCAGGCCTGAACAAGCTGTTTGGACAGGGGAGCCAGCCTGTCTGAAGGAGGCCCCTTACTGGGTGTCTGAGCTTGTACATGGTGGGAGCAGTTCTTGGGAGAGCTGCCTTTACCTGCCCCTGAAGGAGGCCTCACTTGAGCTGCTATAGCAGGTAGGAGGGGGCAGGGGGGCCCCCCGGATAGGGGGCAGAGCCTCCTTGTTTGAGGTGGGGCTGGAGCAACGTCAACCTAGCTGCGGACTTCCCCTGCCCCAGGGCCTCCCTTTCCCATCGTGGGGTCGGGGTAGGGGTTCTCTGCCTGGCTAGCCATTCATTTCTGGAGCAGTTGCTCTGTGCCGGTAGCCCCTCCTGCCTCTTAGCTTACCTCCTGGCTGCAGAACTCAGCCTGCCCCTCCCAGGCCTTTATGTTTCATTCAAACAGCTCCTGAGAGGAGGTCTCCAGGAAGTCAAGAAAGGGAGCAAATTGTGTCCTTCCCAGGTGATTTGAAGATGTGGGAGCTCCGGGACTTCCAGGTCATGCCGCAGCATTCTGTCAGCTAGTTCTAGTAGCACTCACTGGGTGTGCACTGTAGCTTTGCTCCCATTGGGTTGGTCAGTGTCTTTTCATCCCCCCTCTCAGGAGGGCAGTAGGAAGGGCTAACAGAGCCCGGCATAGCTCCCCTGCAGCTGGGTGCACCAGGAAGGCTTTGTGATGACGTCATCTGTTCGCCAGCCTCCAGCTTGGCTGCCTGTGCAAAAGATCTGTCTGTTCTGGCACAAGGGCCTGTTCCATATGGAGGGCCAGGAACTGGCCATCACACTCACCCAGGGCGTTCCTTTCACTTCTGTACATCTCCTTTTTAATGGAATTTTGGGTGCACCCTGGGTGTGGCCTGGGAAGAGTGGGAAGGCATGCACTTGAGCAGAGCTCCCCAGCTGTCTCTGGTAGGCCTGGAGAGGCCTCTCTGCAGGGGTTGGCCTGCTGCCATATGATTGGTTCTGCTTCTTTTAGCTCCCATCCAGTTTGCTGCTCTGTGGCAGACATGCCCTTATGTGTCTTGATTAAGAGAGCTGGTGTGTCAGCACGTCTCGGTGTGGTCTGTGAGTCTGGGGAGGCTTCTCCTCAAGTAGGGTCATCCAGGGCTGCTGTTTGGGGCGGAGGTAGAGGAGCAGGCCTGGGAGCTGAAATGGAATGCTGTTCTTGTAGAAGCAAAAGGGTACTTGGTTCAGGGTAGGCAGCTGGCCTCTGTAGATAGATGCTCAGGAGTCTTCCCTCAGTTCAAGTGCCCAGTGTGACCATTCTCAGGGGCCACCACAGGAGACGGTCAGATGTGGGAGAGAAAATGCACCTTCGAGTTTGACCAGTGGCTGTCTGGTCTGAAAGATGCCCACCCAGCTGGAAACCAGGCCTGTATGGGCAAATGGCTTGCCACCCCAGGAGGCTTATTAAGGCCACGGATGTCCCTGATGGTGAGCAGCATGGCCTGCTAGTGTTTGATGTGAACCTGAGTTATAAGGGTGATTTGTGCAGATGGAAAATACTGTGTGTGGAAGGGCCGGCCATCCGTTGCTGCATAAGGCACACCTCGCTTGATTGCACTTCACAGATACAATATTCTTCAAAATTGAAGGTTTGTGGCAACCCTGCGCCAGGCAAGTCTATCTATGCCATTTTCCCAACAGGCTCTTAGCACTTTTTAGCAATAGAGTATATTTTAGTTAAAAGTATGCACATTTTTAAGACATAATGGTATTGCACACTTAATAGACTACAGCATAGTGTAAATATAACTTTTATATGACTGAGAAACCAAAAAATTTGTGTGATTCACTTGATTGCAATTTGCTTTGTTGAGGTGGTCTGAAACCAAACCTGCAGTATCTCCAAGGTCTGCCTGTACGGACTGAATGCCTGCCCTGTGCCTGTTCTGTTCTCTGCATTCTGCATACAGCTAGCATTGAACTAGATGAGCACATCATTTGTACTGCCCACGTGGGGCTAACATCCCATTGAGGGAGACAGTCAGTAATCCAAGCAAAGGCATAACCGCTGGTGTGGTGGGTCCGTGACGACAAATCAAACTGTGTTAAAGGGAGTGGGTGACCCAGGAAGGCCTCTCTGAGGAGGAGCAGAGACTCACAGAACCTACACTGGACTTCTGGGCCCCCATGAGCCAGAATCTTAAGTATCTATCTGATCAGTAAGTACCTATGAATCACCTGCTGATGAGCAAGCTGAGGCCAAGCGAGGTTAAGATGCAAATTCATGAGGTGATTAGTAGGAAAGATGAAATGATACGAAAGAGGGACAAAATATAACTGGCCAGTGTTCTGCTCACAACCTTGGGTATTTGCTCTGGCCAGCTTACCCTCTGCCTTTTCATCTCAGAATGTGTTTTATTATCCTCTTGAGACTCACACTTTGAAAAATTTATACTTCCAGATTGCATTTATTAACAATAATATTTTTTCATTTATGGCTGGGGGTGTTGGGGTTGAGAGGCAGAAATGCTAAACACATCTGTAACTGCCAGTCAGCCTCCAGGCAAGGGCTTAACCACCTGGAGTTGGTGTTTTGCCTGCCTAGGCAGAGGTATGGCCAATTTTCTTAACCACAGGCTCTCACTACTGTCCCAGTGGGGTTTCCATTGTTTTGTTTTTTTTTTGAAATGGCAGTTTTGTGGAGGCCCCCATTGTACTTTGGATTCCGTCTAGACCAGGCCCTCCCTCCTGTTGAGGGTCCAGATGCCTTTGGGTGGGCTAGGGAGAACCAACCAATGCCTCTGACCAAAGATGGTGAGGCAGGACTCAGGGTGCCCAGGGTTTATTTGAGCAGGAGAAGCCCACAGTTAGTTCAGGTCACAAATCCAGCCCTGACCCACCTCTTCCAAGGACAAGGCTGAGCATTAATTGGCTGATAGTTTTCATTTAGAAGAAGCACGTTCCTGCATGAATTTGAAAGGAGCTTCTGGTGAAGTAAGGCTTCCTTAATTAGCCTGTTAGGGAACCAGCTTCCCAGTATTATGGGGGCTGAAGAATGTGATGCCTACTCTTCTGCTTCAAGCTTCTGAAGGGAAGGACCCAGATTGTCATCTTTTTACTAAACATTGAGAAACAAAACATCTCTTCTATGTTTTGTTTATTTTGACCTATTGAATGTCTATGTGCCAGACACCCTATTTATTCATATTTAATCAATACAGAAATACTACAAAATGAGTGGGATTATTCCCACTTTAACAGACAGGGAAATGAGGCTCAGAAAACTAGTTCAGTAATTAACTCAAGGTCAAGTAGTCCTGAGCACAGCCGTGCTTGGGGGCAAAGCCAGGTCACTGACTTCAGAGCTGTGCACAGAGCCTCAAATCTTCACTTTGACCTCCTGCCTTCTTCCAGCCACTTAGGGGCTGCTGAGTATTTCCAAAATATGGAGATACTCTCGTCTCCTGACTTCCGTTTCCTTTCTCTGTCATAACAGATGATGCCAACGTTTCTGATTTTTAAAAATGTTTTTTTTGTGTGAAATAGAATATATATTGAAATGAACAATAAATGTGAGGTCCAGTGATTTTTCTTCTTTAGATCCTCTCCCCCCACCCCCCATTAAATGATTATTTTACATTGTTGGGGAAATCCCTGGGAAATGCACTTTTCCTGTGTCTGCCCTTACCTTTCTGTGCCAGGGTCTTAATGAGTATGTCTGGATTTCTCTTACACTCTGGCTTGCTTCACGCACGAGGGCTTGTACGCGCAGCTGAGAAACATGCCCAGGGTGCCTCAGATACTACAGGGTCTGGAAAGTGGGAGAAGGCCACATGGTTTTCCAGTAAAAGTCGGCTAAGGCATAATTAGGGGCTGAGGTGCTGCCTCAAAACCAGCAGCAGTGTATTCTGACCTGTGGGAAAAGTCGTGGTGGTTGTGGAGCAGGTGTGGTGATGCATGTGCTTTGCCGGGAGCACCTCCCTGTCCTGGCCATCGGCAAGACCCCCTTCTGGGACAGGAATTAGGTTTTACCCCTTATTGAGCACCTAGTATAGGCCTTGCATCATGCTAGCTAGTTAGCAAGCATTCCTTTTTGATCCCTCAGAACCCCCCTAAGGTGTAGGTATGGCCGCCCATTTTTAGTCGGGGAATCAAATGGCCTTCAAGGCCCACTGAACTAGCTGCCCCTGTGTCCTGTAGCAGTCCCTTCTCATCCCTTGCAGACTGGACACTGAGGCAGAGGGCAGGGATACCTTTATCATTGGATCCCAGCGCCTGGTGCACTGACAGGCATAGCTGAATGTCTTAATAAATTTGAATTTGAAGATTAAAAAAAAATGTTTGGCACTTGGTAGGTTCTGGAGTAGCATTTCTTAAATGAGTGGAGGGGAAGTAACTTGCCTACATAGGTACAGTAGTGAGTCCATTAAATTGGAGAACTCCGAGGCTCTATGATGGCTGCCCTTGTAGGTCAGAAGTGGGATCAGATTCCAGCTTCTTGGTTAATAAGCTGGGCGAACGGGGAGTGACATAGCACCAGCTTATCTGTATTGTAGAATTATTAGAGCAAAAATTGGAAGCAACCCAAATAGTCATCAATAAGGGGCTGGTCAAGGAAAATGATGGCACACCTGCACAGTAGAACACAATGCAAATAAGAAACGAGAAAAATAAGGTTCTGAATTTGTTTTTATATGTGTAAACAAATCCTGGTGAGGTGGTTAACTGGATGGGATGGGAGAGAGAATTAACTGTTTATACTTCTTGATTTTGAAACCATGAGAATGAAAGTGTTACTTTTTAAAACAAGTTTTTCTAAATAACAGAAGTGACTTTGGACCAGCTATTCTACTCATCTGGACAGTTGGATTAGATCGAGGCTTCCTGTGGAGTGAAATGTTGCATATATAGTGAATCTCCAGCTTGTGTAGGCTTTTCCAGGAGACCCTGGCCCTGTCTGACGATGGTGTGATGGTATATAGTCCCTTTCATTGGTGGCTGGGACCTGGATGAGCTCAGACTGTTAGAGAAGGTCTGGGGTGGTGTGGAGAACAAGGAGCCTTCTGCAGAGGTGTCAGGCCTTGGTCCTGGGAGTTTATCCCATGAGAACCCTGCCCTGATGTGACTCAGTTGGTTCTTCCCCAAAAGTGAAGGATTACAGTGAAGAGAGACTGTTCTGGAGCATTCTGGCAAACTGCAGTTTCATAGGAAGAAAAAAGTGGCAGAATGTTTTCCCAGATTATTTTTAATGCTTTTCAGTTCAGCAAACATTTGTTGAGAGCTGCATGCAAGGCAGTGTGGGGGAATCAGAGCTGCATCACACCTCATCTCGACTCTCTGGGTGCAAAGTCTTGGGTAAGAAACCTTGTAAAATTCCTCCCCAGCCCGCTCCGGGATAGCAGTTTACCTCCGCCGGTCCCACGGAGACCAGGGGATTAGTAGGAGTTCTTTGCATTTTACAGATGAGGAAACTGAGTCTCAGTGAAATCTTACCCACATCCACACAATTCCTAAGTCATAAAGCCCAGATCCAAACCAGATTTTCTGACTACTTCACATGTGCCCAGGCTCTCATAATCAACACATCCGGCCATGGGACATTTCCCAGGGGTGTACCCCATTTCTGCCTGGAAACATTGGGCAAGCACAATCCTGACTAAAGCTCCTTTTTTCCTTTAAGAAAGGGCAAGGGAAATCCCAGGCTTATGGTTGGGTCTTAGTTCTTACCCCTTCAATGTGGTCCAAACAATGCTAATTCCTCTGCCTATGAAACCCACCACCCTACCAGCAGTTACATGCAGTATGTCCCAAATGTGTGACAGACAGCTGCCCTCTCCCCACCCCATGCTCACACCACCACTTCCTCTTCTTCTACACACTCTGTTGCCGCCACCTGTCCTCCTGGCTGTTCCCCAGAAGGCCAAGCACACTCCCCACTCTCAGGGTCTTTGCCCTGTCTCTTCCATCCGCCCAGAAGACTCTTCCCAAGGTCTTCCCTTGGTTTCAAGTCCCACTGAAAGCTCAGCTTTGGATAGGCTATCCCTGGCCACCCTTTCTAAAGGAGTGTCCCTTGTTGCTATTGCTATCCTCCCCCTTATTTTCTTTGTAGCACTTACATATATTATGTACAGGTGTATACACTTACTGGCTTATTATCTTGCTCCCCCACTAGACTGTAAACCTGAGGCCAGGCACCTAGTTTTGTTTACTGCTGTATCTCCTATGCCTAGCATGGGTGCCCAGCATCTAATAGATTCTGTAAATACTGTCAAATGAGTAGATGGAACTTGTGGCCTAAATTAGTAACACTTCTTTAAAGAGGAAAGAATCACCTGGCTGGCATGGCTCAATGGTTTGAGCATCAACCTATGAACCAGGAGGTCACAGTTCAATTCCCAGTCAGGGCACATGCCTGGGTTGTGGGCTTGATCCCCAGTGTGGGACGTGCAGGAGACAGACGATCAATGATTCTTTCTCATCATTGATGTTTTTATCTCTCCCTCTCCCTTCCTCTCTGAAATCAATCCTATATAATAAAAGCCTAATATGCAAATTGACTGAACGGTGGAAGGCCCCAGGCCAGCCAAGGCGGGTGCCAGCGGGCGGGG